>NC_083493.1:1200000-1528116 GCF_905332965.1 Bombus pascuorum | reverse complement strand
ACTATTACGCAATGACGTATAACGTTATATACTATTACATAATAACGTATAACGTTATATACTATTATGTACTACGTATAACGTTATATGATACTACGTGCTAACGTTTAACGATATAAACTATTACGTAATAACGTATAACGTTATATCCTATTACGTCATAACGTATAACGTTATATACTATTACGTACTAACTTATATCGTTATATAGTATTACCTTATAATGTATAACGTTATATACTGCTACGTACTAACGTATAACGATATAACCTATTGCGTAATAACGTATAACGTTATATTCTATTACGTAATAACGTATAACGTTATACACTATTACGTACTAACGTATAACGTTATATACTATTACGTAATAAAGAATAACGTTATATACTGTTACGTAATAATGTATAACATTATATACTATTATGTAATAACGTATAACGTTATATAATATTACGTAATGACGTATAACGTTATACACTATTACGTAATGACGTATAACGTTATATACTACTACGTAATAACGTATAACGTTATATACTATTACGTACTAACGTATAACGTTATATACTATTACGTACTAACGTATAACGTTATACACTATTACGTAATGACGTATAACGTTATATACTATCACGTAATAACGTATAACGTTATATACTATTACGTACTAACGTATAACGTTATATACTATTACGTACTAACGTATAACGTTATATACTATTACGTACTAACGTATAACGTTATATAGTATTAGCTGATTACGTATAACGTTATACACTATTACGTAATGACGTATAACGTTATATACTATTACGTACTAACCTATAACGTTATATACTATTACGTACTAACGTATAACGTTATGTAGTATTACCTTATAACGTATAACGTTATGTAGTATTACCTTATAACGTATAACGATATATCCCATTACGTACTAACGTATAACGTTATATACTATTACGTAATAACGTATAACGTGATATACTATTACGTAATAACGTATAACGTTATATACTATTACGTAATGAAGTATTACGTAATATACTATTACGTAGTAACGTATAACGTTATATACTATTACGTAATAACGTATAACATTATATACTATTATGTAATGACGTATAACGTTATGTAGTATTACCTTATAACGTATAACGTTATATCCTATTACGTACTAACGTGTAACGTAATATACTATTACGTAGTAACGTATAACGTTATATACTATTACATAATAACTTATAACGTTATGTCCTATTACGTAATAACGTGTAACGTTTTATACTATTACGTACTAACGTATAACGTGATATACTATTACGTACTAACGTATATCGTTATATAGTATTACCTTATTACGTATAACGTCATATACTATTACGTAATAAAGTATAACGTTATATACTATTACGTAATGAAGTATAACGTTATATACTATTACGCAATGACGTATAACGTTATATACTATTACGTAATAACGTATAACGTTATATACTATTACGTACTAACGTGTAACGTTATATACTATTACGTATTGACGTACAACGTTATGTATTATTACCTTATAACGTATAACGTTATGTAGTATTACCTTATAACGTATAACGTTATATACTATTACGTATAACGTTATATACTAATACGTAATAACGTATAACGTTATATACTATTGCGTACTAACGTGTAACGTTATATACTATTACGTACTAACGTGTAACGTTATTTACTATTACGTATTGACGTACAACGTTATGTAGTATTACCTTATGACGTATAATGTTATGTAGTATTACCTTATAACGTATAACGTTATATCCTATTACGTACTAACGTATAACGTTATATACTATTACGTATAACGTTATATACTATTGCGAACTAACGTGTAACGTTACATAGTATTACCTGATGACGTATAACGTTATATACTATTACGTACTAACGTGTAACGTTATATAACACTAGGTACTAACGTACAACGATATAAACTATTACGTAATAACGTATAACGTTATATAGTATTACCTAATAACGTGTAACGTTATGTAATACTACGTGCTAACGTATAACGTTATATAATATTACGTACTAACGTGTAACGTTATATAACACTAGGTACTAACGTACAACGATATAAACTATTACGTAATAACGTATAACGTTATATAGTATTACCTAATAACGTGTAACGTTATGTAATACTACGTGCTAACGTATAACGTTATATAATATTACGTACTAACGCGTAACGTTATATAGTATTACCTGATTACGTATAACGTTATATACTCTTACGCACTAACGTATAACGTTATATACTATTACGTAATAACGTATAACATTATATACTATTACGTAATAACGTATAACATTATATACTATTATGTAATGACGTATAACGTTATGTAGTATTACCTTATAACGTATAACGTTAAATCCTATTACGTACTAACGTATAACGTAATATACTATTACGTAGTAGCGTATAACGTTATATACTATTACATAATAACGTATAACGTTATGTCCTATTACGTAATAACGTATAACGTTATATACTATTACGTACTAACGTATAACGTGATATACTATTACGTACTAACGTATATCGTTATATAGTATTGCCTTATTACGTATAACGTTATATAATACTACGTAATAACGTATAACGTTATATACTACTACGCACTAACGTATATCGTTATATACTATTACGTAATGAAGTATAACGTTATATACTATTACGCAATGACGTATAACGTTATATACTATTACGCAATGAAGTATAACGTTATATACTATTACGTACTAACGTATAACGTGATATACTATTACGTAATATCGTATAACGTTATATAGTATTACGCACTAACGTATAACGTGATGTCCTATTACGCAATGAAGTATAACGTTATATACTATTACGTACTAACGTATAACGTGATATACTATTACGTACTAACGTATAACGTAATATACTATTATGTAGTAGCGTATAACGTTATATACTATTACATAATAACGTATAACGTTATGTCCTATTACGTAATAACGTATAACGTTATATACTATTACGTACTAACGTGTAGCGTTATATAATACTACGTACTAACGTACAACAATATAAACTATTACGTAATAACGTATAACATTATATACTATTACGTAATGACGTATAACGTTATGTAGTATTACCTTATAACGTATAACGTTATATCCTCTTACGTACTAACGTATAACGTAATATACTATTACGTAGTGACGTATAACGTTATATACTATTACGTAATAACGTATAACGTTATGTCCTATTACGTAATAACGTATAACGTTATATACTATTACGTAATAACGTATAACGTTATATACTATTACGTACTAACGTATATCGTTATATAGTAGTACCTTATTACGTATAACGTTATATAATACTACGTACTAACGTACAACGACATACACTATTACGTAGTAACGTATAACGTTATATAGTATTACGTAATAACGTATAACATTATATACTATTACGTAATGACGTATAACGCTATGTAGTATTACCTTATAACGTATAACGTTATATCCTATTACGTACTAACGTATAACGTAATATACTATTACGTAGTAACGTATAACGTTATATAATATTACGTAATGACGTATAACGTTATATACTATTACGTAATAACGTATAACGTTATATACTATTACGTACTAACGTGTAACGTTATATACTATTACGTATTGACGTACAACGTTATGTAGTATTAGCTGATTACGTGTAACGTTATATACTATTACGTACTAACGTATAACGATATAACCTATTACGTAATAACGTATAACGTTATATACTATTACGTAATAACGTATAACGTTATATACTATTACGTAATAACGTATAACGTTATATAGTATTACGCACTAACGTATAACGTGATGTCCTATTACGCAATGAAGTATAACGTTATATACTATTACGTCCTAACGTATAACGTGATATACTATTACGTACTAACGTATAACGTAATATACTATTACGTAGTAGCGTATAACGTTATATACTATTACATAATAACGTATAACGTTATGTCCTATTACGTAATAACGTATAACGTTATATACTATTACGTACTAACGTGTAGCGTTATATACTATTACGTATTGACGTACAACGTTATGTAGTATTACCTTATGACGTATAACGTTAGGTAGTATTACCTTATAACGTATAACGTTATATCCTATTACGTACTAACGTACAACGACATAAACTATTACGTAGTAACGTATAACGTTATATAGTATTACGTAATAACGTATAACATTATATACTATTACGTAATGACGTATAACGCTATGTAGTATTACCTTATAACGTATAACGTTATATCCTATTACGTACTAACGTATAACGTAATATACTATTACGTAGTAACGTATAACGTTATATACTATTACGTAATAACGTATAACGTTATATACTATTACGTACTAACGTGTAACGTTATATACTATTAGGTATTGACGTACAACGTTATATAATATTACGTAATGACGTATAACGTTATATACTATTACGTAATAACGTATAACGTTATATACTATTACGTACTAACGTGTAACGTTATATACTATTACGTATTGACGTACAACGTTATGTAGTATTACCTTATGACGTATAACGTTATGTAGTATTACCTTATAACGTATAACGTTATATCCTATTACGTACTAACGTATAACGTTATATAGTATTACCTGATTACGTATAACGTTATATACTATTACGTACCAACGTGTAACGTTATATAATACTACGTACTAACGTACAACGATATAAACTATTACTTAATGACGTATAACGTTATACACTATTACGTAATGACGTATGACGTTATATTCTATTACGTAATAACGTATAACGTTATACACTATTACTTACTAACGTATAACGTTATATACTATTACGTAATAACGTATAACGCTATATACTACAACGTACTAACGTATAACGTTATATACTATTACGTACTAACGTGTAACGTTATATACTATTACGTACTAACGTATAACGTTATATACTACTACGTACTAACGTATAACGATATAACCTATTACGTAATAAAGTATAACGTTATATACTATTGCGCACTAACGTATAACGTTATATAGTATTACCTGATTACGTATAACGTTATATACTATTACGTATTAACGTATAACGTTATACACTATTACGTAATAACGTATAACGCTATACACTACTACGTACTAACGTATAACGATATAACCTATTACGTAATAACGTATAACGTTATATACTATTACGTAATGCCGTAGAACGTTATATACTATTACGTAATAACGTATAACGTTATATACTATTACGTACTAACACATATTGTTATATCGTATTACCTAATAACCTGTAACGTTATATAATACTACGTGCTGATGTATAACGATATATACTATTACGTAATAACGTATAACGTTATATACTATTACGTAATGCCGTAGAACGTTATATACTATTACGTAATAACGTATAACGTTATATCCTATTACGTCATAACGTATAACTTTATATACTATTACGTACTAACGTATATCGTTATATAGTATTACCTTGTAACGTATAACGTTATATAATACTACGTACTTCCGTAAACCGATATAAACTATTACGTAATAACGTATAACGTTATATACTATTGCGCACTAACGTATAACGTTATATAGTATTACCTGATTACGTATAACGTTATATACTATTACGTATTAACGTATAACGTTATATACTATTACGTGCTAACTTATAACGTTATATAGTATTACCTAATTACGTATAACGTTATATACTATTACGTACTAACGTATAACGTTATACACTATTACGTAATAACGTATAACGCTATATATTACTACGTACTAACGTATAACGATATAACCTATTACGTAATAACGTATAACGTTATATACTATTACGTAATAACGTATAACGTTATACACTATTACGTATTAACGTATAACGTTATATACTATTACGTACTAACGTATATCGTTATATAGTAGTACCTTATAATGTATAACGTTATATACTACTACGTACTAACGTATAACGATATAACCTATTACGTAATAACGTATAACGTTATATACTATTACGTAATAACGTATAACGTTATATACTATTACGTAATAACGTATAACGTTATATACTATTACGTTATAACGTATAACATTATATACTATTACGTAATGACGTATAACGTTGTACACTATTACGTAATGACGTATAACGTTATATACCATTACGTGCTAACTTATAACGTTATATAGTATTACCTAATTACGTATAACGTTATATACTAATACGTAATGACGTATAACGTTATATGCTATTACGTAATAACGTATAACGTTATATACTATTACGTACTAACGTATAACGTTATATACTATTACGTACTAAAGTATAACGTTATATACTATTACGTAATGACGTATAACGTTATATACTATTACGTAATGACGTATAACGATATATACTATTACGTAATAACGTATATCGTTATATACTATTGCGCACTAACGTATAACGTTATATAGTATTACCTGATTACGTATAACGTTATATACTATTACGTAATAACGTATAACGTTATATGAATTACGTAATAACGTATGACGTTATATAGTGTTACCTGATTACGTATAACGTGATATACTATTACGTACTAACGTATAACGTTATATGGTATTACCTGATTACGTATAACGTGAAATACTATTACGTACTAACGTGTAACGTTATATACTATTACGTATTAACGTATAACGTTATATCCTATTACGTACTAACGTATAACGTTATATAGTATTACCTGATTACGTATAACGTTATATACTATTACGTACCAACGTGTAACGTTATATAATACTACGTACTAACGTACAACGATATAAACTATTACGTAATGACGTATAACGTTATACACTATTACGTAATGACGTATAACGTTATATTCTATTACGTAATAACGTATAACGTTATACACTATTACTTACTAACGTATAACGTTATATACTATTACGTAATAACGTATAACGCTATATACTACAACCTACTAACGTATAACCTTATATACTATTACGTACTAACGTACAACGTTATACACTATTACGTAATGACGTATAACGTTATATACTATTACGTAATGACGTATAACGATATATACTATTACGTAATAACGTATAACGTTATATACTATTACGTACTAACGCGTAACGTTATATAGTATTACCTGATTCCGTATAACGTTATACACTATTACGTACTAACGTGTAACGTTATATCCTATTACGTGCTAACTTATAACGTTATATAGTATTACGTAATGACGTATAACGTTATATACTATTACGTAATAACGTATAACGTTATATACTATTACGTAATAACGTATAACGTTATATACTATTACGTACTAACGTATAACGTTATATACTATTACGTACTAAAGTATAACGTTATACACTATTACGTAATGACGTATAACGTTATATACTATTACGTAATGACGTATAACGATATATACTATTACGTAATAACGTATATCGTTATATACTATTGCGCACTAACGTATAACGTTATATAGTATTACCTGATTACGTATAACGTTATATACTATTACGTAATAACGTATAACGTTATATAAATTACGTAATAACGTATGACGTTATATAGTATCACCTGATTACGTATAACGTGATATACTATTACGTACTAACGTGTAACGTTATATACTATTACGTACTAACGTATAACGTTATATGGTATTACCTGAATACGTATAACGTGAAATACTATTAAGTACTAACGTGTAACGTTATATACTATTACGTACTAACGTATAACGTTATATACTACTACGTACTAACGTATAACGTTATAACCTATTACGTAATAACGTATAACGTTATATACTATTGCGCACTAACGTATAACGTTATATAGTATTACCTGATTACGTATAACGTTATATAGTATTACCTGATTACGTATAACGTTATATACTATTACGTATTAACGTATAACGTTATATACTATTACGTGCTAACTTATAACGTTATATAGTATTACCTAATTACGTATAACGTTATATACTATTACGTACTAACGTATAACGTTATACACTATTACGTAATAACGTATAACGCTATATACTACTACGTACTAACGTATAACGATATAACCTATTACGTAATAACGTATAACGTTATATACTATTACGTAATGCCGTAGAACGTTATATACTATTACGTAATAACGTATAACGTTATATACTATTACGTACTAACGTATATCGTTATATACTATTACGTAATGAAGTATAACGTTATATACTATTACGCAATGACGTATAACGTTATATACTATTACGCAATGAAGTATAACGTTATATACTATTACGTACTAACGTATAACGTGATATACTATTACGTAATAACGTATAACGTTATATACTATTACGTAATTACGTATAACGTTATATACTATTACGTACTAACGTATATCGTTATATAGTAGTACCTTATTACGTATAACGTTATATAATACTACGTACTAACGTATAAAGACATACACTATTACGTAGTAACGTATAACGTTATATAGTATTACGTAATAACGTATAACATTATATACTATTACGTAATGACGTATAACGCTATGTAGTATTACCTTATAACGTATAACGTTATATCCTATTACGTACTAACGTATAACGTAATATACTATTACGTAGTAACGTATAACGTTATATAATATTACGTAATGACGTATAACGTTATATACTATTACGTAATAACGTATAACGTTATATACTATTACGTACTAACGTGTAACGTTATATACTATTACGTATTGACGTACAACGTTATGTAGTATTAGCTGATTACGTGTAACGTTATATACTATTACGTACTAACGTATAACGATATAACCTATTACGTAATAACGTATAACGTTATATACTATTACGTAATAACGTATAACGTTATATACTATTACGTAATAACGTCTAGCGTTATATACTATTACGTAATAACGTATAACGTTATATACTATTACGTTATAACGTATAACATTATATACTATTACGTAATGACGTATAACGTTATACACTATTACGTAATGACGTATAACGTTATATACTGTTACGTAATAACGTATAACATTATATACTATTACGTAATAACGTATAACGTTATATACTATTACGTAATGACGTATAACGTTATTCACTATTACGTAATGACGTATAACGTTATATTCTATTACGTAATAACGTATAACGTTATACACTATTACTTACTAACGTATAACGTTATATACTATAACGTAATAACGTATAACGCTATATACTACAACGTACTAACGTATAACGTTATATACTATTACGTACTAACGTATAACGTTATATACTATTACGTACTAACGTATAACGTTATATAGTATTAGATGATTACGTATAACGTTATACACTATTACGTAATGACGTATAACGTTATATACTATTACGTACTAACCTATAACGTTATATACTATTACGTACTAACGTATAACGTTATGTAGTATTACCTTATAACGTATAACGTTATGTAGTATTACCTTATAACTTATAACGATATATCCCATTACGTACTAACGTATAACGTTATATACTATTACGTAATAACGTATAACGTGATATACTATTACGTAATAACGTATAACGTTATATACTATTACGTAATGAAGTATTACGTAATATACTATTACGTAGTAACGTATAACGTTATATACTATTACGTAATAACGTATAACATTATATACTATTATGTAATGACGTATAACGTTATGTAGTATTACCTTATAACGTATAACGTTTTATCCTATTACGTACTAACGTGTAACGTAATATACTATTACGTAGTAACGTATAACGTTATATACTATTACATAATAACGTATAACGTTATGTCCTATTACGTAATAACGTGTAACGTTTTATACTATTACGTACTAACGTATAACGTGATATACTATTACGTGCTAACGTATATCGTTATATAGTATTACCTTATTACGTATAACGTCATATACTATTACGTAATAAAGTATAACGTTATATACTATTACGTAATGAAGTATAACGTTATATACTATTACGCAATGACGTATAACGTTATATACTATTACGTAATAACGTATAACGTAATATACTATTACGTACTAACGTGTAACGTTATATACTATTACGTACTAACGTGTAACGTTATATACTATTACGTATTGACGTACAACGTTATGTAGTATTACCTTATGACGTATAATGTTATGTAGTATTACCTTATAACGTATAACGTTATGTAGTATTACCTTATAACGTATAACGTTATATACTATTACGTATAACGATATATACTAATACGTAATAACGTATAACGTTATATACTATTGCGTACTAACGTGTAACGTTATATACTATTACGTACTAACGTGTAACGTTATATACTATTACGTATTGACGTACAACGTTATGTAGTATTACCTTATGACGTATAATGTTATGTAGTATTACCTTATAACGTATAACGTTATATCCTATTACGTTCTAACGTATAACGTTATATACTATTACGTATAACGTTATATACTATTGCGAACTAACGTGTAACGTTACATAGTATTACCTGATGACGTATACCTTTATGTAGTATTACCTTATATCGTATAACGTTATACACTATTACGTAATGACGTATAACGTTAAGTAGTATTACCTTATGACGTATAACGTTATATAGCATTACCTTATAACGTATAAGGTTATATACTATTACGAACTAGCGTATAGTGTAATATACTAATACGTAATAACCTATAACGTTATGTACTATTACGTAGTCACGTATAACGTTATGTAGTACTACCTTATGACGTATAACGTTATGTAGTATTACCTTATAACGTATAACGTTATATCCTATTACGTACTAACGTATAACGTTATATAGTATTACCTGATTACGTATAACGTTATATACTATTACGTACTAACGTGTAACGTTATATAACACTAGGTACTAACGTACAACGATATAAACTATTACGTAATAACGTATAACGTTATATAGTATTACCTAATAACGTGTAACGTTATGTAATACTACGTGCTAACGTATAACGTTATATAATATTACGTACTAACGCGTAACGTTATATAGTATTACCTGATTACGTATAACGTTATATACTCTTACGTATTAACGTATAACGTTATATACTATTACGTAATAACGTATAACATTATATACTATTACGTAATAACGTATAACATTATATACTATTATGTAATGACGTATAACGTTATGTAGTATTACCTTATAACGTATAACGTTAAATCCTATTACGTACTAACGTATAACGTAATATACTATTACGTAGTAGCGTATAACGTTATATACTATTACATAATAACGTATAACGTTATGTCCTATTACGTAATAACGTATAACGTTATATACTATTACGTACTAACGTATAACGTGATATACTATTACGTACTAACGTATATCGTTATATAGTATTACCTTATTACGTATAACGTTATATAATACTACGTAATAACGTATAACGTTATATACTACTACGCACTAACGTATATCGTTATATACTAATACGTAATGAAGTATAACGTTATATACTATTACGCAATGACGTATAACGTTATATACTATTACGCAATGAAGTATAACGTTATATACTATTACGTACTAACGTATAACGTGATATACTATTACGTAATAACGTATAACGTTATATAGTATTACGCACTAACGTATAACGTGATGTCCTATTACGCAATGAAGTATAACGTTATATACTATTACGTACTAACGTGTAACGTTATATACTATTAGGTATTGACGTACAACGTTATATAATATTACGTAATGACGTATAACGTTATATACTATTACGTAATAACGTATAACGTTATATACTATTACGTACTAACGTGTAACGTTATATACTATTACGTATTGACGTACAACGTTATGTAGTATTACCTTATGACGTATAACGTTATGTAGTATTACCTTATAACGTATAACGTTATATCCTATTACGTACTAACGTATAACGTTATATAGTATTACCTGATTACGTATAACGTTATATACTATTACGTACCAACGTGTAACGTTATATAATACTACGTACTAACGTACAACGATATAAACTATTACTTAATGACGTATAACGTTATACACTATTACGTAATGACGTATGACGTTATATTCTATTACGTAATAACGTATAACGTTATACACTATTACTTACTAACGTATAACGTTATATACTATTACGTAATAACGTATAACGCTATATACTACAACGTACTAACGTATAACGTTATATACTATTACGTACTAACGTACAACGTTATACACTATTACGTAATGACGTATAACGTTATATACTATTACGTAATGACGTATAACGATATATACTATTACGTTATAACGTATATAGTTATATACTATTACGTACTAACGTATATCGTTATATAGTATTACCTAATTACGTATAACGTTAAATACTATTAGGTACTAACGTATAACGTAATATACTATTACTTAGTAACGTGTAACGTTATATACTATTACGTAGTAACGTACAACGCTATATACTACAACGTACTAACGTATAACGTTATATACTATTACGTACTAACGTACAACGTTATACACTATTACGTAATGACGTATAACGTTATATACTATTACGTAATAACGTATAACATTATATACTATTATGTAATGACGTATAACGTTATGTAGTATAACCTTATAACGTATAACGTTATATCCTATTACGTACTAACGTATAACGTAATATACTATTACGTAGTAACGTATAACGTTATATACTATTACATAATTACGTAAAACGTTATGTCCTATTACGTAATAACGTATAACGTTATATACTATTACGTACTAACGTATAACGTGATATACTATTACGTACTAACGTATATCGTTATATAGTATTACCTTATTACGTATAACGCTATATAATACTACGTACTAACGTACAACGACATAAACTATTACGTAGTAACGTATAACGTTATATAATATTACGTAATAACGTGTAACGTTATGTCCTATTACGTAATAACGTATAACGTCATATACTATTACGTAATAACGTATAACGTCATATATTATTACGTAATAACGTACAACGCTATATACTACAACGTACTAACGTATAACGTTATATACTATTACGTACTAACGTACAACGTTATACACTATTACGTAATAACGTATAACGTTATACACTATTACTTACTAACGTATAACGTTATATAATATTACGTAATAACGTACAACGCTATATACTACAACGTACTAACGTATAACGTTATATACTATTACGTACTAACGTACAACGTTATACACTATTACGTAATAACGTATAACGTTATGTCCTATTACGTAATAACGTATAACGTTATATACTATTACGTAATAACGTATAACGTTATATACTATTACGTACAAACGTATATCGTTATATAGTATTACCTTATTACGTATAACGTTATATAATACTACGTACTAATGTAGAACGACATAAACTATTACGTAGTAACGTATAACGTTATATAGTATTACGTAATAACGTATAACATTATATACTATTACGTAATGACGTATAACGCTATGTAGTATTACCTTATAACGTATAACGTTATATCCTATTACGTACTAACGTATAACGTAATATACTATTACGTAATGAAGTATAACGTTATATACTATTACGTAATAACGTATAACGTGATATACTATTACGTAATAACGTATAACGTTATATACTATTACGTAATGAAGTATAACGTTATATAATATTACGTAATGACGTATAACGTTATATACTATTACGTAATTACGTATAACGTTATATACTATTACGTACTAACGTGTAACGTTATATACTATTACGTATTGACGTACAACGTTATGTAGTATTACCTTATGACGTATAACGTTATGTAGTATTACCTTATAACGTATAACGTTATATCCTATTACGTACTAACGTATAACGTTATATAGTATTACCTGATTACGTATAACGTTATATACTATTACGTACCAATGTGTAACGTTATATAATACTACGTACTAACGTACAACGATATAAACTATTACGTAATGACGTATAACGTTATACACTATTACGTAATGACGTATAACGTTATATTCTATTACGTAATAACGTATAACGTTATACACTATTACTTACTAACGTATAAACGTTATATACTATTACGTACTAACGTGTAGCGTTATATCCTATTACGTGCTAACTTATAACGTTATATAGTATTACCTAATTACGTATAACGTTATATACTATTACGTACTAACGTAAAACGTTATACACTATTACGAAATAACGTATAACGTTATATACTATTACGTACTAACGCGTAACGTTATATAGTATTACCTGATTCCGTATAACGTTATACACTATTACGTACTAACGTGTAACGTTATATCCTATTACGTGCTAACTTATAACGTTATATAGTATTACGTAATGACGTATAACGTTATATACTATTACGTAATAACGTATAACGTTATATACTATTACGTAATAACGTATAACGTTATGTACTATTACGTACTAACGTATAACGTTATATACTATTACGTACTAAAGTATAACGTTATACACTATTACGTAATGACGTATAACGTTATATACTATTACGTAATGACGTATAACGATATATACTATTACGTAATAACGTATATCGTTATATACAATTGCGCACTAACGTATAACGTTATATAGTATTACCTGATTACGTATAACGTTATATACTATTACGTAATAACGTATAACGTTATATAAATTACGTAATAACGTATGACGTTATATAGTATCACCTGATTACGTATAACGTGATATACTATTACGTACTAACGTGTAACGTTATATACTATTACGTACTAACGTATAACGTTATATGGTATTACCTGAATACGTACAACGTGAAATACTATTACGTACTAACGTGTAACGTTATATACTATTACGTACTAACGTATAACGTTATATACTACTACGTACTAACGTATAACGATATAACCTATTACGTAATAAAGTATAACGTTATATACTATTGCGCACTAACGTATAACGTTATATAGTATTACCTGATTACGTATAACGTTATATACTATTACGTATTAACGTATAACGTTATATACTATTACGTGCTAACTTATAACGTTATATAGTATTACCTAATTACGTATAACGTTATATACTATTACGTACTAACGTATAACGTTATACACTATTACGTAATAACGTATAACGCTATATATTACTACGTACTAACGTATAACGATATAACCTATTACGTAATGACGTATAACGTTATATACTATTACGTAATAACGTATAACGTTATACACTATTACGTATTAACGTATAACGTTATATACTATTACGTACTAACGTATATCGTTATATAGTAGTACCTTATAATGTATAACGTTATATACTACTACGTACTAACGTATAACGATATAACCTATTACGTAATAACGTATAACGTTATATACTATTACGTAATAACGTATAACGTTATATACTATTACGTAATAACGTATAACGTTATATACTATTACGTTATAACGTATAACATTATATACTATTACGTAATGACGTATAACGTTGTACACTATTACGTAATGACGTATAACGTTATATACCATTACGTGCTAACTTATAACGTTATATAGTATTACCTAATTACGTATAACGTTATATACTAATACGTAATGACGTATAACGTTATATGCTATTACGTAATAACGTATAACGTTATATACTATAACGTACTAACGTATAACGTTATATACTATTACGTACTAAAGTATAACGTTATACACTATTACGTAATGACGTATAACGTTATATACTATTACGTAATGACGTATAACGATATATACTATTACGTAATAACGTATATCGTTATATACTATTGCGCACTAACGTATAACGTTATATAGTATTACCTGATTACGTATAACGTTATATACTATTACGTAATAACGTATAACGTTATATGAATTACGTAATAACGTATGACGTTATATAGTGTTACCTGATTACGTATAACGTGATATACTATTACGTACTAACGTATAACGTTATATGGTATTACCTGATTACGTATAACGTGAAATACTATTACGTACTAACGTGTAACGTTATATACTATTACGTACTAACGTATAACGTTATATCCTATTACGTCATAACGTATAACGTTATATATTATTACGTACTAACGTATATCGTTATATAGTATTACCTGGTAAAGTATAACGTTATATAATACTACGTACTTCCGTAAACCGATATAAACTATTACGTAATAACGTATAACGTTATATACTATTGCGCACTAACGTATAACGTTATATAGTATTACCTGATTACGTATAACGTTATATACTATTACGTATTAACGTATAACGTTATATACTATTACGTGCTAACTTATAACGTTATATAGTATTACCTAATTATGTATAACGTTATATACTATTACGTACTAACGTATAACGTTATACACTATTACGTAATAACGTATAACGTTATATACTATTACGTACTAACACATATTGTTATATCGTATTACCTAATAACCTGTAACGTTATATAATACTACGTGCTGACGTATAACGATATATACTATTACGTAATAACGTATAACGTTATATACTATTACGTAATGCCGTAGAACGTTATATACTATTACGTAATAACGTATAACGCTATATATTACTACGTACTAACGTATAACGATATAACCTATTACGTAATAACGTATAACGTTATATACTATTACGTAATAACGTATAACGTTATACACTATTACGTATTAACGTATAACGTTATATACTATTACGTACTAACGTATATCGTTATATAGTAGTACCTTATAATGTATAACGTTATATACTACTACGTACTAACGTATAACGATATAACCTATTACGTAATAACGTATAACGTTATATACTATTACGTAATAACGTATAACGTTATATACTATTACGTAATAACGTATAACGTTATATACTATTACGTTATAACGTATAACATTATATACTATTACGTAATGACGTATAACGTTGTACACTATTACGTAATGACGTATAACGTTATATACCATTACGTGCTAACTTATAACGTTATATAGTATTACCTAATTACGTATAACGTTATATACTAATACGTAATGACGTATAACGTTATATGCTATTACGTAATAACGTATAACGTTATATACTATAACGTACTAACGTATAACGTTATATACTATTACGTACTAAAGTATAACGTTATACACTATTACGTAATGACGTATAACGTTATATACTATTACGTAATGACGTATAACGATATATACTATTACGTAATAACGTATATCGTTATATACTATTGCGCACTAACGTATAACGTTATATAGTATTACCTGATTACGTATAACGTTATATACTATTACGTAATAACGTATAACGTTATATGAATTACGTAATAACGTATGACGTTATATAGTGTTACCTGATTACGTATAACGTGATATACTATTACGTACTAACGTATAACGTTATATGGTATTACCTGATTACGTATAACGTGAAATACTATTACGTACTAACGTGTAACGTTATATACTATTACGTACTAACGTATAACGTTATATCCTATTACGTCATAACGTATAACGTTATATATTATTACGTACTAACGTATATCGTTATATAGTATTACCTGGTAAAGTATAACGTTATATAATACTACGTACTTCCGTAAACCGATATAAACTATTACGTAATAACGTATAACGTTATATAGTATTACCTGATTACGTATAACGTTATATACTATTACGTATTAACGTATAACGTTATATACTATTACGTGCTAACTTATAACGTTATATAGTATTACCTAATTATGTATAACGTTATATACTATTACGTACTAACGTATAACGTTATACACTATTACGTAATAACGTATAACGTTATATACTATTACGTACTAACACATATTGTTATATCGTATTACCTAATAACCTGTAACGTTATATAATACTACGTGCTGACGTATAACGATATATACTATTACGTAATAACGTATAACGTTATATACTATTACGTAATGCCGTAGAACGTTATATACTATTACGTAATAACGTATAACGTTATATACAATTACGTAATAGCGTATGACGTTATATAGTATTACCTGATTACGTATAACGTGATATACTATTACGTACTAACGTGTAACGTTATATAATATTACGTAATAACGTATAACGTTATATGTTATTACGTGCTAACTTATAACGTTATATAGTATTACCTGATTACGTATAACGTTATATACTATTACGTATTAACGTATAACGTTATATACTATTACGTGCTAACTTATAACGTTATATAGTATTACCGAATTACGTATAACGTTATATACTATTACGTACTAACGTATAACGTTATACACTATTACGTAATAACGTATAACGCTATATACTACTACGTACTAACGTATAACGATATAACCTATTACGTAATAACGTATAACGTTATATACTATTACGTAATAACGTATAACGTTATACACTATTAAGTATTAACGTATAACGGTATATACTATTACGTACTAACGTATATCATTATATAGTAGTACCTTATAATGTATAACGTTATAAACTACTACGTACTAACGTATAACGATATAACCTATTACGTAATAACGTATAACGTTATATACTATTACGTATTAACGTATAACGTTATATACTATTACGTACTAACGTATAACGTTATACACTATTACGTAATAACGTATAACGCTATATACTACTACGTACTAACGTATAACGATATAACCTATTACGTAATAACGTATAACGTTATATACTATTACGTAATAACGTATAACGTTATACACTATTACGTATTAACGTATAACGTTATATACTATTACGTACTAACGTATATCATTATATAGTAGTACCTTATAATGTATAACGTTATATACTACTACGTACTAACGTATAACGATATAACCTATTACGTAATAACGTATAACGTTATATACTATTACTTACAAAAGTATAACGTTATACACTATTACGTAATGACGTATAACGTTATATACTATTACGTAATAACGTATATCGTTATATACTATTACGTACTAACGTATATCGTTATATAGTATTACCTTATAACGTATAACGTTATATATTACTACGTACTAACGTAAAACGATGTAAACTATTACGTAATAACGTATAACGTTATATGCTATGACGTACTAACGTATAACGTTATATACTATTACGTACTAACGTATAACGTTATATAGTATTACCTGATTACGTATAACGTTATATACTATTACGTATTAACGTATAACGTTATATCCTATTACGTACTAACGTATAACGTTATATAGTATTACCTGATTACGTATAACGTTATATACTATTACGTACCAACGTGTAACGTTATATAATACTACGTACTAACGTACAACGATATAAACTATTACGTAATGACGTATAACGTTATACACTATTACGTAATGACGTATAACGTTATATTCTATTACGTAATAACGTATAACGTTATACACTATTACTTACTAACGTATAACGTTATATACTATTACGTAATAACGTATAACGCTATATACTACAACGTACTAACGTATAACCTTATATACTATTACTTACTAACGTACAACGTTATACACTATTACGTAATGACGTATAACGTTATATACTATTACGTAATGACGTATAACGATATATACTATTACGTAATAACGTATAACGTTATATACTATTACGTACTAACGTGTAACGTTATATCCTATTACGTGCTAACTTATAACGTTATATAGTATTACCTAATTACGTATAACGTTATATACTATTACGTACTAACGTATAACGTTATACACTATTACGAAATAACGTATAACGTTATATACTATTACGTACTAACGCGTAACGTTATATAGTATTACCTGATTCCGTATAACGTTATACACTATTACGTACTAACGTGTAACGTTATATCCTATTACGTGCTAACTTATAACGTTATATAGTATTACGTAATGACGTATAACGTTATATACTATTACGTAATAACGTATAACGTTATATACTATTACGTAATAACGTATAACGTTATATACTATTACGTACTAACGTATAACGTTATATACTATTACGTACTAAAGTATAACGTTATACACTATTACGTAATGACGTATAACGTTATATACTATTACGTAATGACGTATAACGATATATACTATTACGTAATAACGTATATCGTTATATACTATTGCGCACTAACGTATAACGTTATATAGTATTACCTGATTACGTATAACGTTATATACTATTACGTAATAACGTATAACGTTATATAAATTACGTAATAACGTATGACGTTATATAGTATCACCTGATTACGTATAACGTGATATACTATTACGTACTAACGTGTAACGTTATATACTATTACGTACTAACGTATAACGTTATATGGAATTACCTGAATACGTATAACGTGAAATACTATTAAGTACTAACGTGTAACGTTATATACTATTACGTACTAACGTATAACGTTATATACTACTACGTACTAACGTATAACGATATAACCTATTACGTAATAACGTATAACGTTATATACTATTACGTAATGCCGTAGAACGTTATATACTATTACGTAATAACGTATAACGTTATATACTATTACGTACTAACACATATTGTTATATCGTATTACCTAATAACCTGTAACGTTATATAATACTACGTGCTGATGTATAACGATATATACTATTACGTAATAACGTATAACGTTATATACTATTACGTAATGCCGTAGAACGTTATATACTATTACGTAATAACGTATAACGTTATATGGTATTACCTGATTACGTATAACGTGAAATACTATTACGTACTAACGTGTAACGTTATATACTATTACGTACTAACGTATAACGTTATATCCTATTACGTCATAACGTATAACGTTATATACTATTACGTACTAACGTATATCGTTATATAGTATTACCTTGTAACGTATAACGTTATATACTACTACGTACTAACGTATAACGATATAACCTATTACGTAATAACGTATAACGTTATATACTATTGCGCACTAACGTATAACGTTATATAGTATTACCTGATTACGTATAACGTTATATACTATTACGTATTAACGTATAACGTTATATACTATTACGTGCTAACTTATAACGTTATATAGTATTACCTAATTACGTATAACGTTATATACTATTACGTACTAACGTATAACGTTATACACTATTACGTAATAACGTATAACGCTATATATTACTACGTACTAACGTATAACGATATAACCTATTACGTAATAACGTATAACGTTATATACTATTACGTAATAACGTATAACGTTATACACTATTACGTATTAACGTATAACGTTATATACTATTACGTACTAACGTATATCGTTATATAGTAGTACCTTATAATGTATAACGTTATATACTACTACGTACTAACGTATAACGATATAACCTATTACGTAATAACGTATAACGTTATATACTATTACGTAATGACGTATAACGATATATACTATTACGTAATAACGTATATCGTTATATACTATTGCGCACTAACGTATAACGTTATATAGTATTACCTGATTACGTATAACGTTATATACTATTACGTAATAACGTATAACGTTATATAAATTACGTAATAACGTATGACGTTATATAGTGTTACCTGATTACGTATAACGTGATATACTATTACGTACTAACTTATAACGTTATATGGTATTACCTGATTACGTATAACGTGAAATACTATTACGTACTAACGTGTAACGTTATATACTATTACGTACTAACGTATAACGTTATATCCTATTACGTCATAACGTATAACGTTATATACTATTACGTACTAACGTATATCGTTATATAGTATTACCTTGTAATGTATAACGTTATATAATACTACGTGCTGACGTATAACGATATATACTATTACGTAATAACGTATAACGTTATATACTATTACGTAATGCCGTAGAACGTTATATACTATTACGTAATAACGTATAACGTTATATACAATTACGTAATAACGTATGACGTTATATAGTATTACCTGATTACGTATAACGTGATATACTATTACGTACTAACGTGTAACGTTATATACTATTACGTAATAACGTATAACGTTATATGGTATTACCTGATTACGTATAACGTGAAATACTATTACGTACTAACGTGTAACGTTATATACTATTACGTACTAACGTATAACGTTATATACTACTACGTACTAACGTATAACGATATAACCTATTACGTAATAACGTATAACGTTATATACTATTGCGCACTAACGTATAACGTTATATAGTATTACCTGATTACGTATAACGTTATATACTATTACGTATTAACGTATAACGTTATATACTATTACGTCATAACGTATAACGTTATATACTATTAAGTACTAACGTATATCGTTATATAGTATTACCTTGTAATGTATAACGTTATATAATACTACGTACTTCCGTAAACCGATATAAACTATTAGGTATTAACGTATAACGTTATATACTATTACGTCATAACGTATAACGTTATATACTACTACGTACTAACGTATAACGATATAACCTATTACGTAATAACGTATAACGTTATATACTATTGCGCACTAACGTATAACGTTATATAGTATTACCTGATTACGTATAACGTTATATACTATTACGTATTAACGTATAACGTTATATACTATTACGTGCTAACTTATAACGTTATATAGTATTACCTAATTACGTATAACGTTATATACTATTACGTACTAACGTATAACGTTATACACTATTACGTAATAACGTATAACGCTATATACTACTACGTACTAACGTATAACGATATAACCTATTACGTAATAACGTATAACGTTATATACTATTACGTAATGCCGTAGAACGTTATATACTATTACGTAATAACGTATAACGTTATATACTATTACGTACTAACACATATTGTTATATCGTATTACCTAATAACCTGTAACGTTATATAATACTACGTGCTGATGTATAACGATATATACTATTACGTAATGCCGTAGAACGTTATATACTATTACGTAATAACGTATAACGTTATATGGTATTACCTGATTACGTATAACGTGAAATACTATTACGTACTAAAGTATAACGTTATACACTATTACGTAATGACGTATAACGTTATATACTATTACGTAATGACGTATAACGATATATACTATTACGTAATAACGTATATCGTTATATACTATTGCGCACTAACGTATAACGTTATATAGTATTACCTAATTACGTATAACGTTATATACTATTACGTACTAACGTATAACGTTATACACTATTACGTAATAACGTATAACGTTATATACTATTACGTACTAACACATATTGTTATATCGTATTACCTAATAACCTGTAACGTTATATAATACTACGTGCTGACGTATAACGATATATACTATTACGTAATAACGTATAACGTTATATACTATTACGTAATGCCGTAGAACGTTATATACTATTACGTAATAACGTATAACGTTATATACAATTACGTAATAACGTATGACGTTATATAGTATTACCTGATTACGTATAACGTGATATACTATTACGTACTAACGTGTAACGTTATATACTATTACGTAATAACGTATAACGTTATATGGTATTACCTGATTACGTATAACGTGAAATACTATTACGTACTAACGTGTAACGTTATATATATTACGTACTAACGTATAACGTTATATCCTATTACGTCATAACGTATAACGTTATATACTATTACGTTCTAACGTATATCGTTTTATAGTATTACCTTGTAACGTATAACGTTATATAATACTACGTACTTCCGTAAACCGATATAAACTATTACGTAATAACGTATAACGTTATATACTATTGCGCACTAACGTATAACGTTATATAGTATTACCTGATTACGTATAACGTTATATACTATTACGTATTAACGTATAACGTTATATACTATTACGTGCTAACTTATAACGTTATATAGTATTACCGAATTACGTATAACGTTATATACTATTACGTACTAACGTATAACGTTATACACTATTACGTAATAACGTATAACGCTATATACTACTACGTACTAACGTATAACGATATAACCTATTACGTAATAACGTATAACGTTATATACTATTACGTAATAACGTATAACGTTATACACTATTACGTATTAACGTATAACGTTATATACTATTACGTACTAACGTATATCGTTATATAGTAGTACCTTATAATGTATAACGTTATATACTACTACGTACTAACGTATAACGATATAACCTATTACGTAATAACGTATAACGTTATATACTATTACGTAATAACGTATAACGTTATATACTATTACGTAATAACGTATAACGTTATATACTATTACGTTATAACGTATAACATTATATACTATTACGTAATGACGTATAACGTTGTACACTATTACGTAATGACGTATAACGTTATATACCATTACGTGCTAACTTATAACGATATATAGTATTACCTAATTACGTATAACGTTATATACTAATACGTAATGACGTATAACGTTATATACTATTACGTAATAACGTATAACGATATATACTATTACGTACTAACGTATAACGTTATACAGGGTGCGCCGTTAGAATCCGGACAAAAGAAGTTTTGTGCAGAAAGTTGTTTATTTAAGTCAATACACAAAAACACATGAAAATGTTGTTATATCTCATTTAAAGGGTCCTTGCTGAGAACTTTTATTCTATGTAACCACCCTCTGCCTCTATGACCTGCTCTATTCTTGCTCTAAAGCGCAAGCACGCTGACTTCAACTGGTCGCGTTTAATTGTCGCGAATTCTGACTCGATAGCAGCTCGTAGGGAGTTGACGTTGGGGTGCCTGCATTTATTAGTTTGTCTCTCGATAACGCCCCACACGTAATAGTCCAATGGGTTTAGGTCGGGACTGTTAGGAGGCCAGAAATCTTTCGACCAAAACATGTCCACATTGTCAGAGAGCCAATTTTGAACAAGATGACTTGTGTGAGCAGGTGCGCCATCTTGTTGAAATAAATACGGCCTTCCAGAAGCCGTAATTTCCATCCACGGCTTTATTACTGTCTTCAGGACCTCCAAATAAACCTCCTTTGTGATTCTTTCGCCTTTTTGGAAGAAGTGCGGAGGCATGACGTCGCCCTCACTTGAGACAACGCTGAACTTTTCTCGCCGGAGAAGGAGAACCCTTCTCGAACCACTCTGAGGCTGCGTATCTCTTAGCAATGTCGTATACCGTCGATCTTGGGTAGCTAAAGAATTTTATAATTTCGACCGGCGTTCTCCCGGCGCGAAGACTTTCTATAATCGCCGCTCTTCTATCGTATTCCGGGTTTTGCTTAACGAGTTCTGTCATTTTGAGGTTATAGAAGACTTATTGACATATTTAACTAACTTCAGAGTCAATCAGCACAAACATCTGAATTCTAATATGGTGGGAACTACAAATTGAATTCTGTCCGAATTCTAACGGCGCACCCTGTATACTATTACTTACTAAAGTATAACGTTATACACTATTACGTAATGACGTATAACGTTATATACTATTACGTAATAACGTATATCGTTATATACTATTACGTACTAACGTATATCGTTATATAGTATTACCTTATAACGTATAACGTTATATATTACTACGTACTAACGTAAAACGATGTAAACTATTACGTAATAACGTATAACGTTGTATGCTATGACGTACTAACGTATAACGTTATATACTATTACGTACTAACGTATAACGTTATATAGTATTACCTGATTACGTATAACGTTATATACTATTACGTAATAACGTATAACGTTATATACTATTACGTAATAACGTATAACGTTATACACTATTACGTATTAACGTAAAATGTTATATACTATTACGTACTAACGTATATCGTTATATAGTAGTACCTTATAATGTATAACGTTATATACTACTACGTACTAACGTATAACGATATAACCTATTACGTAATAACGTATAACGTTATATACTATTACGTATTAACGTATAACGTTATATACTATTACGTGCTAACTTATAACGTTATATAGTATTACCTAATTACGTATAACGTTATATACTATTACGTACTAACGTATAACGTTATACACTATTACGTAATAACGTATAACGTTATATACTATTACGTAATAACGTATAACGTTATATACTATTACGTTATAACGTATAACATTATATACTATTACGTAATGACGTATAACGTTGTACACTATTACGTAATGACGTATAACGTTATATACCATTACGTGCTAACTTATAACGTTATATAGTATTACCTAATTACGTATAACGTTATATACTAATACGTAATGACGTATAACGTTATATACTATTACGTAATAACGTATAACGTTATATACTATTACGTACTAACGTATAACGTTATATACTATTACGTACTAAAGTATAACGTTATACACTATTACGTAATGACGTATAACGTTATATACTATTACGTAATGACGTATAACGATATATACTATTACGTAATAACGTATATCGTTATATACTATTGCGCACTAACGTATAACGTTATATAGTATTACCTGATTACGTATAACGTTATATACTATTACGTAATAACGTATAACGTTATATAAATTACGTAATAACGTATGACGTTATATAGTGTTACCTGATTACGTATAACGTGATATACTATTACGTACTAACGTATAACGTTATATGGTATTACCTGATTACGTATAACGTGAAATACTATTACGTACTAACGTGTAACGTTATATACTATTACGTACTAACGTATAACGTTATATCCTATTACGTCATAACGTATAACGTTATATACTATTACGTACTAACGTATATCGTTATATAGTATTACCTTGTAATGTATAACGTTATATAATACTACGTACTTCCGTAAACCGATATAAACTATTACGTAATAACGTATAACGTTATATACTATTGCGCACTAACGTATAACGTTATATAGTATTACCTGATTACGTATAACGTTATATACTATTACGTATTAACGTATAACGTTATATACTATTACGTGCTAACTTATAACGTTATATAGTATTACCTAATTACGTATAACGTTATATACTATTACGTACTAACGTATAACGTTATACACTATTACGTAATAACGTATAACGTTATATACTATTACGTACTAACACATATTGTTATATCGTATTACCTAATAACCTGTAACGTTATATAATACTACGTGCTGACGTATAACGATATATACTATTACGTAATAACGTATAACGTTATATACTATTACGTAATGCCGTAGAACGTTATATACTTTTACGTAATAACGTATAACGTTATATACAATTACGTAATAACGTATGACGTTATATAGTATTACCTGATTACGTATAACGTGATATACTATTACGTACTAACGTGTAACGTTATATACTATTACGTAATAACGTATAACGTTATATGGTATTACCTGATTACGTATAACGTGAAATACTATTACGTACTAACGTGTAACGTTATATACTATTACGTACTAACGTATAACGTTATATCCAATTACGTCATAACGTATAACGTTATATACTATTACGTACTAACGTATATCGTTATATAGTATTACCTTGTAACGTATAAC
Organism: Bombus pascuorum; assembly: GCF_905332965.1. Classification (NCBI taxonomy): domain Eukaryota; kingdom Metazoa; phylum Arthropoda; class Insecta; order Hymenoptera; family Apidae; genus Bombus; species Bombus pascuorum. Next base: position 1,500,050 of record NC_083493.1, on the reverse strand, counting down.
GTTATATACTACTACGTACTTCCGTAAACCGATATAAACTATTACGTAATAACGTATAACGTTATATACTATTGCGCACTAACGTATAACGTTATATAGTATTACCTGATTACGTATAACGTTATATACTATTACGTATTAACGTATAACGTTATATACTATTACGTGCTAACTTATAACGTTATATAGTATTACCGAATTACGTATAACGTTATATACTATTACGTACTAACGTATAACGTTATACACTATTACGTAATAACGTATAACGCTATATACTACTACGTACTAACGTATAACGATATAACCTATTACGTAATAACGTATAACGTTATATACTATTACGTAATAACGTATAACGTTATACACTATTACGTATTAACGTATAACGTTATATACTATTACGTACTAACGTATATCGTTATATAGTAGTTCCTTATAATGTATAACGTTATATACTACTACGTACTAACGTATAACGATATAACCTATTACGTAATAACGTATAACGTTATATACTATTACGTAATAACGTATAACGTTATATACTATTACGTAATAACGTATAACGTTATATACTATTACGTTATAACGTATAACATTATATACTATTACGTAATGATGTATAACGTTGTACACTATTACGTAATGACGTATAACGTTATATACCATTACGTGCTAACTTATAACGATATATAGTATTACCTATTTACGTATAACGTTATATACTAATACGTAATGACGTATAACGTTATATACTATTACGTAATAACGTATATCGTTATATACTATTACGTACTAACGTATATCGTTATATAGTATTACCTTATAACGTATAACATTATATACTATTACGTAATGACGTATAACGTTATATACTATTACGTAATAACGTATATCGTTATATAGTATTACCTTGTAATGTATAACGTTATATAATACTACGTACTTCCGTAAACCGATATAAACTATTACGTAATAACGTATAACGTTATATACTATTGCGCACTAACGTATAACGTTATATAGTATTACCTGATTACGTATAACGTTATATACTATTACGTATTAACGTATAACGTTATATACTATTACGTGCTAACGTATAACGTTATACACTATTACGTAATAACGTATAACGTTATATACTATTACGTACTAACACATATTGTTATATCGTATTACCTAATAACCTGTAACGTTATATAATACTACGTGCTGACGTATAACGATATATACTATTACGTAATAACGTATAACGTTATATACTATTACGTAATGCCGTAGAACGTTATATACTTTTACGTAATAACGTATAACGTTATATACAATTACGTAATAACGTATGACGTTATATAGTATTACCTGATTACGTATAACATGATATACTATTACGTACTAACGTGTAACGTTATATACTATTACGTAATAACGTATAACGTTATATGGTATTACCTGATTACGTATAACGTGAAATACTATTACGTACTAACGTGTAACGTTATATACTATTACGTACTAACGTATAACGTTATATCCTATTACGTCATAACGTATAACGTTATATACTATTACGTACTAACGTATATCGTTATATAGTATTACCTTGTAACGTATAACGTTATATACTACTACGTACTTCCGTAAACCGATATAAACTATTACGTAATAACGTATAACGTTATATACTATTGCGCACTAACGTATAACGTTATATAGTATTACCTGATTACGTATAACGTTATATACTATTACGTATTAACGTATAACGTTATATACTATTACGTGCTAACTTATAACGTTATATAGTATTACCGAATTACGTATAACGTTATATACTATTACGTACTAACGTATAACGTTATACACTATTACGTAATAACGTATAACGCTATATACTACTACGTACTAACGTATAACGATATAACCTATTACGTAATAACGTATAACGTTATATACTATTACGTAATAACGTATATCGTTATATACTATTACGTACTAACGTATATCGTTATATAGTATTACCTTATAACGTATAACATTATATACTATTACGTAATGACGTATAACGTTGTACACTATTACGTAATGACGTATAACGTTATATACCATTACGTGCTAACTTATAACGTTATATAGTATTACCTAATTACGTATAACGTTATATACTAATACGTAATGACGTATAACGTTATATACTATTACGTAATAACGTATAACGTTATATACTATTACGTACTAACGTATAACGTTATATACTATTACGTAATAACGTATAACGTTATACACTATTACGTATTAACGTAAAATGTTATATACTATTACGTACTAACGTATATCGTTATATAGTAGTACCTTATAATGTATAACGTTATATACTACTACGTACTAACGTATAACGATATAACCTATTACGTAATAACGTATAACGTTATATACTATTACGTATTAACGTATAACGTTATATACTATTACGTGCTAACTTATAACGTTATATAGTATTACCTAATTACGTATAACGTTATATACTATTGCGCACTAACGTATAACGTTATATAGTATTACCTGATTACGTATAACGTTATATACTATTACGTAATAACGTATAACGTTATATAAATTACGTAATAACGTATGACGTTATATAGTGTTACCTGATTACGTATAACGTGATATACTATTACGTACTAACGTATAACGTTATATGGTATTACCTGATTACGTATAACGTGAAATACTATTACGTACTAACGTGTAACGTTATATACTATTACGTACTAACGTATAACGTTATACACTATTACGTAATAACGTATAACGTTATATACTATTACGTACTAACACATATTGTTATATCGTATTACCTAATAACCTGTAACGTTATATAATACTACGTGCTGACGTATAACGATATATACTATTACGTAATAACGTATATCGTTATATAGTATTACCTTGTAACGTATAACGTTATATACTACTACGTACTTCCGTAAACCGATATAAACTATTACGTAATAACGTATAACGTTATATACTATTGCGCACTAACTTATAACGTTATATAGTATTACCGAATTACGTATAACGTTATATACTATTACGTACTAACGTATAACGTTATACACTATTACGTAATAACGTATAACGCTATATACTACTACGTACTAACGTATAACGATATAACCTATTACGTAATAACGTATAACGTTATATACTATTACGTAATAACGTATAACGTTATACACTATTACGTATTAACGTATAACGTTATATACTATTACGTACTAACGTATATCGTTATATAGTAGTTCCTTATAATGTATAACGTTATATACTACTACGTACTAACGTATAACGATATAACCTATTACGTAATAACGTATAACGTTATATACTATTACGTAATAACGTATAACGTTATATACTATTACGTTATAACGTATAACATTATATACTATTACGTAATGATGTATAACGTTGTACACTATTACGTAATGATGTATAACGTTGTACACTATTACGTAATGACGTATAACGTTATATACCATTACGTGCTAACTTATAACGATATATAGTATTACCTAATTACGTATAACGTTATATACTAATACGTAATGACGTATAACGTTATATACTATTACGTAATAACGTATAACGTTATATACTATTACGTACTAACGTATAACGTTATATACTATTACTTACTAAAGTATAACGTTATACACTATTACGTAATGACGTATAACGTTATATACTATTACGTAATAACGTATATCGCTATATACTATTACGTACTAACGTATATCGTTATATAGTATTACCTTATAACGTATAACGTTATATATTACTACGTACTAACGTAAAACGATGTAAACTATTACGTAATAACGTATAACGTTATATGCTATGACGTACTAACGTATAACGTTATATACTATTACGTACTAACGTATAACGTTATATAGTATTACCTGATTACGTATAACGTTATATACTATTACGTAATAACGTATAACGTTATATACTATTACGTAATAACGTATAACGTTATACACTATTACGTATTAACGTATAATGTTATATACTATTACGTACTAACGTATATCGTTATATAGTAGTACCTTATAATGTATAACGTTATATACTACTACGTACTAACGTATAACGATATAACCTATTACGTAATAACGTATAACGTTATATACTATTACGTATTAAATTATAACGTTATATACTATTACGTGCTAACTTATAACGTTATATAGTATTACCTAATTACGTATAACGTTATATACTATTACGTACTAACGTATAACGTTATACACTATTACGTAATAACGTATAACGTTATATACTATTACGTACTAACACATATTGTTATATCGTATTACCTAATAACCTGTAACGTTATATAATACTACGTGCTGACGTATAACGATATATACTATTACGTAATAACGTATAACGTTATATACTATTACGTAATGCCGTAGAACGTTATATACTATTACGTAATAACGTATAACGTTATATACAATTACGTAATAACGTATGACGTTATATAGTATTACCTGATTACGTATAACGTGATATACTATTACGTACTAACGTGTAACGTTATATACTATTACGTACTAACGTATAACGTTATATACTACTACGTACTAACGTATAACGATATAACATATTACGTAATAACGTATAACGTTATATACTATTGCGCACTAACGAATAACGTTATATAGTATTACCTGATTACGTATAACGTTATATACTATTACGTAATAACGTATAACGTTATATACTATTACGTCATAACGTATAACGTTATATACTATTACGTACTAACGTATATCGTTATATAGTATTACCTTGTAATGTATAACGTTATATAATACTACGTACTTCCGTAAACCGATATAAACTATTACGTATTAACGTATAACGTTATATACTATTACGTCATAACGTATAACGTTATATACTACTACGTACTAACGTATAACGATATAACCTATTACGTACTAACGTATAACGTTATATACTATTGCGCACTAACGTATAACGTTATATAGTATTACCTGATTACGTATAACGTTATATACTATTACGTATTAACGTATAACGTTATATACTATTACGTGCTAACTTATAACGTTATATAGTATTACCTAATTACGTATAACGTTATATACTATTACGTACTAACGTATAACGTTATACACTATTACGTAATAACGTATAACGCTATATACTACTACGTACTAACGTATAACGATATAACCTATTAGGTAATAACGTATAACGTTATATACTATTACGTAATGCCGTAGAACGTTATATACTATTACGTAATAACGTATAACGTTATATACAATTACGTAATAACGTATGACGTTATATAGTATTACCTGATTACGTATAACGTTATATACTATTACGTATTAACGTATATCGTTATATACTATTACGTGCTAACTTATAACGTTATATAGTATTACCTAATTACGTATAACGTTATATACTATTACGTACTAACGTATAACGTTATACACTATTACGTAATAACGTATAACGTTATATACTATTACGTACTAACACATATTGTTATATCGTATTACCTAATAACCTGTAACGTTATATAATACTACGTGCTGACGTATAACGATATATACTATTACGTAATAACGTATAACGTTATATACTATTACGTAATGCCGTAGAACGTTATATACTATTACGTAATAACGTATAACGTTATATACAATTACGTAATAACGTATGACGTTATATAGTATTACCTGATTACGTATAACGTGATATACTATTACGTACTAACGTGTAACGTTATATACTATTGCGCACTAACGTATAACGTTATATAGTATTACCTGATTACGTATAACGTTATATACTATTACGTATTAACGTATAACGTTATATACTATTACGTACTAACGTATAACGTTATACACTATTACGTAATAACGTATAACGTTATATACTATTACGTACTAACACATATTGTTATATCGTATTACCTAATAACCTGTAACGTTATATAATACTACGTGCTGACGTATAACGATATATACTATTACGTAATAACGTATAACGTTATATACTATTACGTAATGCCGTAGAACGTTATATACTATTACGTAATAACGTATAACGTTATATACAATTACGTAATAACGTATGACGTTATATAGTATTACCTGATTACGTATAACGTGATATACTATTACGTACTAACGTGTAACGTTATATACTATTGCGCACTAACGTATAACGTTATATAGTATTACCTGATTACGTATAACGTTATATACTATTACGTATTAACGTATAACGTTATATACTATTACGTACTAACGTATAACGTTATACACTATTACGTAATAACGTATAACGTTATATACTATTACGTACTAACACATATTGTTATATCGTATTACCTAATAACCTGTAACGTTATATAATACTACGTGCTGATGTATAACGATATATACTATTACGTAATAACGTATAACGTTATATACTATTACGTAATGCTGTAGAACGTTATATACTATTACGTAATAACGTATAACGTTATATACAATTACGTAATAACGTATGACGTTATATAGTATTTCCTGATTACGTATAACGTGATATACTATTACGTACTAACGTGTAACGTTATATACTATTACGTACTAACGTATAACGTTATATGGTATTACCTGATTACGTATAACGTGAAATACTATTACGTACTAATGTGTAACGTTATATACTATTACGTACTAACGTATAACGTTATATCCTATTACGTCATAACGTATAACGTTATTTACTATTACGTACTAACGTATATCGTTATATAGTATTACCTTATAATGTATAACGTTATATACTACTACGTACTAACGTATAACGATATAACCTATTACGTAATAACGTATAACGTTATATTCTATTACGTAATAACGTATGACGTTATATAGTATTACCTGATTACGTATAACGTGATATACTATTACGTACTAACGTATAACGTTATATACTATTACGTACTAACGTATAACGTTATATAGTATTACCTGATTACGTATAACGTTATGTACTATTACGTACTAACGTATAACGTTATATAGTATTACCTGATTACGTATAACGTTATATACTATTACGTACTAACGTATAACGTTATATACTATTACGTAATATTGTATAACGTTATATACTATTACGTAATAACGTATAACGTTATATACTATTACGTAATAACGTATAATGTTATATACTATTACGTAATAACGTATAACGTTATATACTATTACGTACTAACGCGTAACGTTATATAGTATTACCTGATTCCGTATAACGTTATACACTATTACGTACTAACGTGTAACGTTATATCCTATTACGTGCTAACTTATAACGTTATATAGTATTACCTAATTACGTATAACGTTATATACTATTACGTACTAATGTATAACGTTATACACTATTACGTAATAACGTATAACGTTATATGGTATTACCTGATTACGTATAACGTGAAATACTATTACGTACTAATGTGTAACGTTATATACTATTACGTACTAACGTATAACGTTATATCCTATTACGTCATAACGTATAACGTTATTTACTATTACGTACTAACGTATATCGTTATATAGTATTACCTGATTACGTATAACGTGATATACTATTACGTACTAACGTATAACGTTATATACTATTACGTACTAACGTATAACGTTATATAGTATTACCTGATTACGTATAACGTTATGTACTATTACGTACTAACGTATAACGTTATATAGTATTACCTGATTACGTAGAACGTTATATACTATTACGTACTAACGTATAACGTTATATACTATTACGTAATATTGTATAACGTTATATACTATTACGTAATAACGTATAACGTTATATACTATTACGTAATAACGTATAATGTTATATACTATTACGTAATAATGTATAACGTTATATACTATTACGTACTAACGCGTAACGTTATATAGTATTACCTGATTCCGTATAACGTTATACACTATTACGTACTAACGTGTAACGTTATATCCTATTACGTGCTAACTTATAACGTTATATAGTATTACCTAATTACGTATAACGTTATATACTATTACGTACTAATGTATAACGTTATACACTATTACGTAATAACGTATAACGTTATATACTATTACGTACTAACGCGTAACGTTATATAGTATTACCTGATTCTGTATAACGTTATACACTATTACGTACTAACGTGTAACGTTATATCCTATTACGTGCTAACTTATAACGTTTTATAGTATTACCTAATTACGTATAACGTTATATACTATTACGTAATGACGTATAACGTTATATACTATTACGTAATAACGTATAACGTTATATACTATTACGTACTAACGTATAACGTTATATACTATTACGTACTAAAGTATAACGTTATACACTATTACGTAATGACGTATAACGTTATATACTATTACGTAATGACGTATAACGATATATACTATTACGTAATAACGTATAACGTTATATACTATTGCGCACTAACGTACAACGTTATATAGTATTACCTGATTACGTATAACGTTATAATCTATTACGTAATGCTGTAGAACGTTATATACTATTACGTAATAACGTATAACGTTATATACAATTACGTAATAACGTATGACGTTATATAGTATTTCCTGATTACGTATAACGTGATATACTATTACGTACTAACGTGTAACGTTATATACTATTACGTACTAACGTATAACGTTATATGGTATTACCTGATTACGTATAACGTGAAATACTATTACGTACTAATGTGTAACGTTATATACTATTACGTACTAACGTATAACGTTATATCCTATTACGTCATAACGTATAACGTTATTTACTATTACGTACTAACGTATATCGTTATATAGTATTACCTTATAATGTATAACGTTATATACTACTACGTACTAACGTATAACGATATAACCTATTACGTAATAACGTATAACGTTATATTCTATTACGTAATAACGTATGACGTTATATAGTATTACCTGATTACGTATAACGTGATATACTATTACGTACTAACGTATAACGTTATATACTATTACGTACTAACGTATAACGTTATATAGTATTACCTGATTACGTATAACGTTATGTACTATTACGTACTAACGTATAACGTTATATAGTATTACCTGATTACGTATAACGTTATATACTATTACGTACTAACGTATAACGTTATATACTATTACGTAATATTGTATAACGTTATATACTATTACGTAATAACGTATAACGTTATTTACTATTACGTAATAACGTATAATGTTATATACTATTACGTAATAACGTATACCGTTATATACTATTACGTACTAACGCGTAAGGTTATATAGTATTACCTGATTCCGTATAACGTTATACACTATTACGTACTAACGTGTAACGTTATATCCTGTTACGTGCTAACTTATAACGTTATATAGTATTACCTAATTACGTATAACGTTATATACTATTACGTACTAATGTATAACGTTATACACTATTACGTAATAACGTATAACGTTATATACTATTACGTACTAACGCGTAACGTTATATAGTATTACCTGATTCCGTATAACGTTATACACTATTACGTACTAACGTGTAACGTTATATCCTATTACGTGCTAACTTATAACGTTTTATAGTATTACCTAATTACGTATAACGTTATATACTATTACGTAATGACGTATAACGTTATATACTATTACGTACTAACGTATATCGTTATATAGTATTACCTTGTAACGTATAACGTTATATAATACTACGTACTTCCGTAAACCGATATAAACTATTACGTAATAACGTATAACGTTATATACTATTGCGCACTAACGTATAACGTTATATAGTATTACCTGATTACGTATAACGTTATATACTATTACGTATTAACGTATAACGTTATATACTATTGCGCACTAACGTATAACGTTATATAGTATTACCTGATTACGTATAACGTTATATACTATTACGTATTAACGTATAACGTTATATACTATTACGTGCTAACTTATAACGTTATATAGTATTACCTAATTACGTATAACGTTATATACTATTACGTACTAACGTATAACGTTATACACTATTACGTAATAACGTATAACGCTATTTATTACTACGTACTAACGTATAACGATATAACCTATTACGTAATAACGTATAACGTTATATACTATTACGTAATAACGTATAACGTTATACACTATTACGTATTAACGTATAACGTTATATACTATTACGTACTAACGTATATCGTTATATAGTAGTACCTTATAATGTATAACGTTATATACTACTACGTACTAACGTATAACGATATAACCTATTACGTAATAACGTATAACGTTATATACTATTACGTAATAACGTATAACGTTATATACTATTACGTAATGACGTATAACGTTGTACACTATTACGTAATAACGTATAACGTTATATACCATTACGTGCTAACTTATAACGTTATATAGTATTACCTAATTACGTATAACGTTATATACTAATACGTAATGACGTATAACGTTATATACTATTACGTAATAACGTATAACGTTATATACTATTACGTACTAACGTATAACGTTATATACTATTACGTACTAAAGTATAACGTTATACACTATTACGTAATGACGTATAACGTTATATACTATTACGTAATGACGTATAACGATATATACTATTACGTAATAACGTATATCGTTATATACTATTGCGCACTAACGAATAACGTTATATAGTATTACCTGATTACGTATAACGTTATATACTATTACGTAATAACGTATAACGTTATATACTATTACGTAATAACGTATAATGTTATATACTATTACGTAATAACGTATAACGTTATATACTATTACGTACTAACGCGTAAGGTTATATAGTATTACCTGATTCCGTATAACGTTATACACTATTACGTACTAACGTGTAACATTATATCCTATTACGTGCTAACTTATAACGTTATATAGTATTACCTAATTACGTATAACGTTATATACTATTACGTACTAATGTATAACGTTATACACTATTACGTAATAACGTATAACGTTATATACTATTACGTACTAACGCGTAACGTTATATAGTATTACCTGATTCCGTATAACGTTATACACTATTACGTACTAACGTGTAACGTTATATCCTATTACGTGCTAACTTATAACGTTTTATAGTATTACCTAATTACGTATAACGTTATATACTATTACGTAATGACGTATAACGTTATATACTATTACGTAATAACGTATAACGTTATATACTATTACGTACTAACGTATAACGTTATATACTATTACGTACTAAAGTATAACGTTATACACTATTACGTAATGACATATAACGTTATATACTATTACGTAATGACGTATAACGATATATACTATTACGTAATAACGTATAACGTTATATACTATTGCGCACTAACGTACAACGTTATATAGTATTACCTGATTACGTATAACGTTATATACTATTACGTAATAACGTATAACGTTATATACAATTACGTAATAACGTATGACGTTATATAGTATTACCTGATTACGTATAACGTGATATACTATTACGTACTAACGTGTAACGTTATATACTATTACGTACTAACGTATAACGTTATATGGTATTACCTGATTACGTATAACGTGAAATACTATTACGTACTAACGTGTAACGTTATATACTATTACGTACTAACGTATAACGTTATATCCTATTACGTCATAACGTATAACGTTATATACTATTACGTACTAACGTATATCGTTATATAGTATTACCTGATTACGTATAACGTTATATACTATTACGTCATAACGTATAACGTTATATACTACTACGTACTAACGTATAACGATATAACCTATTACGTAATAACGTATAACGTTATATACTATTGCGCACTAACGTATAACGTTATATAGTATTACCTGATTACGTATAACGTTATATACTATTACGTATTAACGTATAACGTTATATACTATTACGTGCTAACTTATAACGTTATATAGTATTACCTAATTACGTATAACGTTATATACTATTACGTACTAACGTATAACGTTATACACTATTACGTAATAACGTATAACGCTATATACTACTACGTACTAACGTATAACGATATAACCTATTACGTAATAACGTATAACGTTATATACTATTACGTAATGCCGTAGAACGTTATATACTATTACGTAATAACGTATAACGTTATATACAATTACGTAATAACGTATGACGTTATATAGTATTACCTGATTACGTATAACGTTATATACTATTACGTATTAACGTATATCGTTATATACTATTACGTGCTAACTTATAACGTTATATAGTATTACCTAATTACGTATAACGTTATATACTATTACGTACTAACGTATAACGTTATACACTATTACGTAATAACGTATAACGTTATATACTATTACGTACTAACACATATTGTTATATCGTATTACCTAATAACCTGTAACGTTATATAATACTACGTGCTGACGTATAACGATATATACTATTTCGTAATAACGTATAACGTTATATACTATTACGTAATGCCGTAGAAAGTTATATACTATTACGTACTAACGTATAACGTTATACACTATTACGTAATAACGTATAACGCTATTTATTACTACGTACTAACGTATAACGATATAACCTATTACGTAATAACGTATAACGTTATATACTATTACGTAATAACGTATAACGTTATACACTATTACGTATTAACGTATAACGTTATATACTATTACGTACTAACGTATATCGTTATATAGTAGTACCTTATAATGTATAACGTTATATACTACTACGTACTAACGTATAACGATATAACCTATTACGTAATAACGTATAACGTTATATACTATTACGTAATAACGTATAACGTTATATACTATTACGTAATGACGTATAACGTTGTACACTATTACGTAATAACGTATAACGTTATATACCATTACGTGCTAACTTATAACGTTATATAGTATTACCTAATTACGTATAACGTTATATACTAATACGTAATGACGTATAACGTTATATACTATTACGTAATAACGTATAACGTTATATACTATTACGTACTAACGTATAACGTTATATACTATTACGTACTAAAGTATAACGTTATACACTATTACGTAATGACGTATAACGTTATATACTATTACGTAATGACGTATAACGATATATACTATTACGTAATAACGTATATCGTTATATACTATTGCGCACTAACGAATAACGTTATATAGTATTACCTGATTACGTATAACGTTATATACTATTACGTAATAACGTATAACGTTATATACTATTACGTAATAACGTATAATGTTATATACTATTACGTAATAACGTATAACGTTATATACTATTACGTACTAACGCGTAAGGTTATATAGTATTACCTGATTCCGTATAACGTTATACACTATTACGTACTAACGTGTAACATTATATCCTATTACGTGCTAACTTATAACGTTATATAGTATTACCTAATTACGTATAACGTTATATACTATTACGTACTAATGTATAACGTTATACACTATTACGTAATAACGTATAACGTTATATACTATTACGTACTAACGCGTAACGTTATATAGTATTACCTGATTCCGTATAACGTTATACACTATTACGTACTAACGTGTAACGTTATATCCTATTACGTGCTAACTTATAACGTTTTATAGTATTACCTAATTACGTATAACGTTATATACTATTACGTAATGACGTATAACGTTATATACTATTACGTAATAACGTATAACGTTATATACTATTACGTACTAACGTATAACGTTATATACTATTACGTACTAAAGTATAACGTTATACACTATTACGTAATGACATATAACGTTATATACTATTACGTAATGACGTATAACGATATATACTATTACGTAATAACGTATAACGTTATATACTATTGCGCACTAACGTACAACGTTATATAGTATTACCTGATTACGTATAACGTTATATACTATTACGTAATAACGTATAACGTTATATACAATTACGTAATAACGTATGACGTTATATAGTATTACCTGATTACGTATAACGTGATATACTATTACGTACTAACGTGTAACGTTATATACTATTACGTACTAACGTATAACGTTATATGGTATTACCTGATTACGTATAACGTGAAATACTATTACGTACTAACGTGTAACGTTATATACTATTACGTACTAACGTATAACGTTATATCCTATTACGTCATAACGTATAACGTTATATACTATTACGTACTAACGTATATCGTTATATAGTATTACCTGATTACGTATAACGTTATATACTATTACGTCATAACGTATAACGTTATATACTACTACGTACTAACGTATAACGATATAACCTATTACGTAATAACGTATAACGTTATATACTATTGCGCACTAACGTATAACGTTATATAGTATTACCTGATTACGTATAACGTTATATACTATTACGTATTAACGTATAACGTTATATACTATTACGTGCTAACTTATAACGTTATATAGTATTACCTAATTACGTATAACGTTATATACTATTACGTACTAACGTATAACGTTATACACTATTACGTAATAACGTATAACGCTATATACTACTACGTACTAACGTATAACGATATAACCTATTACGTAATAACGTATAACGTTATATACTATTACGTAATGCCGTAGAACGTTATATACTATTACGTAATAACGTATAACGTTATATACAATTACGTAATAACGTATGACGTTATATAGTATTACCTGATTACGTATAACGTTATATACTATTACGTATTAACGTATATCGTTATATACTATTACGTGCTAACTTATAACGTTATATAGTATTACCTAATTACGTATAACGTTATATACTATTACGTACTAACGTATAACGTTATACACTATTACGTAATAACGTATAACGTTATATACTATTACGTACTAACACATATTGTTATATCGTATTACCTAATAACCTGTAACGTTATATAATACTACGTGCTGACGTATAACGATATATACTATTTCGTAATAACGTATAACGTTATATACTATTACGTAATGCCGTAGAAAGTTATATACTATTACGTAATAACGTATAACGTTATATACAATTACGTAATAACGTATGACGTTATATAGTATTACCTGATTACGTATAACGTGATATACTATTACGTACTAACGTGTAACGTTATATACTATTACGTACTAACGTATAACGTTATATGGTATTACCTGATTACGTATAACGTGAAATACTATTACGTACTAATGTGTAACGTTATATACTATTACGTACTAACGTATAACGTTATATCCTATTACGTCATAACGTATAACGTTATATACTATTACGTACTAACGTATATCGTTATATAGTATTACCTTATAATGTATAACGTTATATACTACTACGTACTAACGTATAACGATATAACCTATTACGTAATAACGTATAACGTTATATTCTATTACGTAATAACGTATGACGTTATATAGTATTACCTGATTACGTATAACGTGATATACTATTACGTACTAACGTATAACGTTATATACTATTACGTACTAACGTATAACGTTATATAGTATTACCTGATTACGTATAACGTTATATACTATTACGTACTAACGTATAACGTTATATAGTATTACCTGATTACGTATAACGTTATATACTATTACGTACTAACGTATAACGTTATATACTATTACGTAATAATGTATAACGTTATATACTATTACGTAATAACGTATAACGTTATATACTATTACGTTATAACGTATAATGTTATATACTATTACGTAATAACGTATAACGTTATATACTATTACGTACTAACGCGTAACGTTATATAGTATCACCTGATTTCGTATAACGTTATACACTATTACGTACTAACGTGTAACGTTATATCCTATTACGTGCTAACTTATAACGTTATATAGTATTACCTAATTACGTATAACGTTATATACTATTACGTACTAATGTATAACGTTATACACTATTACGTAATAACGTATAACGTTATATACTATTACGTACTAACGCGTAACGTTATATAGTATTACCTGATTCCGTATAACGTTATACACTATTACGTACTAACGTGTAACGTTATATCCTATTACGTGCTAACTTATAACGTTTTATAGTATTACCTAATTACGTATAACGTTATATACTATTACGTAATGACGTATAACGTTATATACTATTACGTAATAACGTATAACGTTATATACTATTACGTACTAACGTATAACGTTATATACTATTACGTACTAAAGTATAACGTTATACACTATTACGTAATGACGTATAACGTTATATACTATTACGTACTAACGCGTAACGTTATATAGTATTACCTGATTCCGTATAACGTTATACACTATTACGTACTAACGTGTAACGTTATATCCTATTACGTGCTAACTTATAACGTTATATAGTATTACCTAATTACGTATAACGTTATATACTATTACGTACTAATGTATAACGTTATATACTATTACGTACTAACGTATATCGTTATATAGTATTACCTTGTAATGTATAACGTTATATAATACTACGTACTTCCGTAAACCGATATAAACTATTACGTAATAACGTATAACGTTATATACTATTGCGCACTAACTTATAACGTTATATAGTATTACCTGATTACGTATAACGTTATATACTATTACGTATTAACGTATAACGTTATATACAGGGTGCGCCGTTAGAATTCGGACAGAATTCAATTTGTAGTTCCCACCATATTAGAATTCAGATGTTTGTGCTGATTGACTCTGAAGTTAGTTAAATATGTCAATAAGTCTTCTATAACCTCAAAATGACAGAACTCGTTAAGCAAAACCCGGAATACGATAGAAGAGCGGCGATTATAGAAAGTCTTCGCGCCGGGAGAACGCCGGTCGAAATTATAAAATTCTTTAGCTACCCAAGATCGACGGTAATTTAATTTTGTTGTGGGCAAAACCAAATTTCCAGCAAGTGTTCACGTTTTGAGCGTTGTCTCAAGTGAGGGCGACGTCATGCCTCCGCACTTCTTCCAAAAAGGCGAAAGAATCACAAAGGAGGTTTATTTGGAGGTCCTGAAGACAGTAATAAAGCCGTGGATGGAAATTACGGCTTCTGGAAGGCCGTATTTATTTCAACAAGATGGCGCACCTGCTCACACAAGTCATCTTGTTCAAAATTGGCTCTCTGACAATGTGGACATGTTTTGGTGGAAAGATTTCTGGCCTCCTAACAGGCCCGACCTAAACCCATTGGACTATTACGTGTGGGGCGTTATCGAGAGACAAACTAATAAATGCAGGCACCCCAACGTCAACTCCCTACGAGCTGCTATCGAGTCAGAATTCGCGACAATTAAACGCGACCAGTTGAAGTCAGCGTGCTCGCGCTTTAGAGCAAGAATAGAGCAGGTCATAGAGGCAGAGGGTGGTTACATAGAATAAAAGTTCTCAGCAAGGACCCTTTAAATGAGATATAACAACATTTTCATGTGTTTTTGTGTATTGACTTAAATAAACAACTTTCTGCACAAAACTTCTTTTGTCCGGATTCTAACGGCGCACCCTGTACTATTACGTGCTAACTTATAACGTTATATAGTATTACCTAATTACGTATAACGTTATATACTATTACGTACTAACGTATAACGTTATACACTATTACGTAATAACGTATAACGTTATATACTATTACGTACTAACGTATAACGTTATATACTATTACGTACTAAAGTATAACGTTATACACTATTACGTAATGACGTATAACGTTATATACTATTACGTAATGACGTATAACGATATATACTATTACGTAATAACGTATAACGTTATATACTATTGCGCACTAACGTACAACGTTATATAGTATTACCTGATTACGTATAACGTTATATACTATTACGTAATAACGTATAACGTTATATACAATTACGTAATAACGTATGACGTTATATAGTATTACCTGATTACGTATAACGTGATATACTATTACGTACTAACGTGTAACGTTATATACTATTACGTACTAACGTATAACGTTATATGGTATTACCTGATTACGTATAACGTGAAATACTATTACGTACTAACGTGTAACGTTATATACTATTACGTACTAACGTATAACGTTATATCCTATTACGTCATAACGTATAACGTTATATACTATTACGTACTAACGTATATCGTTATATAGTATTACCTTGTAACGTATAACGTTATATAATACTACGTACTTCCGTAAACCGATATAAACTATTACGTAATAACGTATAATATTATATACTATTGCGCACTAACGTATAACGTTATATAGTATTACCTGATTACGTATAACGTTATATACTATTACGTATTAACGTATAACGTTATATACTATTACGTGCTAACTTATAACATTATATAGTATTACCTAATTACGTATAACGTTATATACTATTACGTACTAACGTATAACGTTATACACTATTACGTAATAACGTATAACGCTATATATTACTACGTACTAACGTATAACGATATAACCTATTACGTAATAACGTATAACGTTATATACTATTACGTAATAACGTATAACGTTATACACTATTACGTATTAACGTATAACGTTATATACTATTACGTACTAACGTATATCGTTATATAGTAGTACCTTATAATGTATAACGTTATATACTACTACGTACTAACGTATAACGATATAACCTATTACGTAATAACGTATAACGTTATATACTATTACGTAATAACGTATAACGTTATATACTATTACGTAATAACGTATAACGTTATATACTATTACGTTATAACGTATAACATTATATACTATTACGTAATGACGTATAACGTTGTACAATATTACGTAATGACGTATAACGTTATATACCATTACGTGCTAACTTATAACGTTATATAGTATTACCTAATTACGTATAACGTTATATACTAATACGTAATGACGTATAACGTTATATACTATTACGTAATAACGTATAACGTTATATACTATTACGTACTAACGTATAACGTTATATACTATTACGTACTAAAGTATAACGTTATACACTATTACGTAATGACGTATAACGTTATATACTATTACGTAATGACGTATAACGATATACACTATTACGTAATAACGTATAACGTTATATACTATTACGTACTAACACATATTGTTATATCGTATTACCTAATAACCTGTAACGTTATATAATACTACGTGCTGAAGTATAACGATATATACAATTACGTAATAACGTATAACGTTATATACTATTACGTAATGCCGTAGAACGTTATATACTATTACGTAATAACGTATAACGTTATATACAATTACGTAATAACGTATGACGTTATATAGTATTTCCTGATTACGTATAACGTGATATACTATTACGTACTAACGTGTAACGTTATATACTATTACGTAATAACGTATAACGTTATATGGTATTACCTGATTACGTATAACGTGAAATACTATTACGTACTAACGTGTAACGTTATATACTATTACGTACTAACGTATAACGTTATATCCTATTACGTCATAACGTATAACGTTATATACTATTACGTACTAACGTATATCGTTATATAGTATTACCTTGTAATGTATAACGTTATATAATACTACGTACTTCCGTAAACCGATATAAACTATTACGTAATAACGTATAACGTTATATACTATTGCGCACTAACGTATAACGTTATATAGTATTACCTGATTACGTATAACGTTATATACTATTACGTATTAACGTATAACGTTATATACTATTACGTGCTAACTTATAACGTTATATAGTATTACCTAATTACGTATAACGTTATATACTATTACGTACTAACGTATAACGTTATACACTATTACGTAATAACGTATAACGTTATATACTATTACGTACTAACACATATTGTTATATCGTATTACCTAATAACCTGTAACGTTATATAATACTACGTGCTGAAGTATAACGATATATACAATTACGTAATAACGTATAACGTTATATACTATTACGTAATGCCGTAGAACGTTATATACTATTACGTAATAACGTATAACGTTATATACAATTACGTAATAACGTATGACGTTATATAGTATTACCTGATTACGTATAACGTGATATACTATTACGTACAAACGTGTAACGTTATATACTATTACGTAATAACGTATAACGTTATATGGTATTACCTGATTACGTATAACGTGAAATACTATTACGTACTAACGTGTAACGTTATATACTATTACGTACTAACGTATAACGTTATATCCTATTACGTCATAACGTATAACGTTATATACTATTACGTACTAACGTATATCGTTATATAGTATTACCTTGTAACGTATAACGTTATATAATACTACGTACTTCCGTAAACCGATATAAACTATTACGTAATAACGTATAACGTTATATACTATTGCGCACTAACGTATAACGTTATATAGTATTACCTGATTACGTATAACGTTATATACTATTACGTATTAACGTATAACGTTATATACTATTACGTGCTAACTTATAACGTTATATAGTATTACCTAATTACGTATAACGTTATATACTATTACGTACTAACGTATAACGTTATACACTATTACGTAATAACGTATAACGCTATATACTACTACGTACTAACGTATAACGATATAACCTATTACGTAATAACGTATAACGTTATATACTATTACGTAATAACGTATAACGTTATATACTATTACGTACTAACGTATAACGTTATATACTATTACGTACTAAAGTATAACGTTATACACTATTACGTAATGACGTATAACGTTATATACTATTACGTAATAACGTATATCGTTATATACTATTACGTACTAACGTATATCGTTATATAGTATTACCTTATAACGTATAACGTTATATATTACTACGTACTAACGTAAAACGATGTAAACTATTGCGTAATAACGTATAACGTTATATGCTATGACGTACTAACGTATAACGTTATATACTATTACGTACTAACGTATAACGTTATATAGTATTACCTGATTACGTATAACGTTATATACTATTACGTAATAACGTATAACGTTATATACTATTACGTAATAGCGTATAACGTTATACACTATTACGTATTAACGTATAATGTTATATACTATTACGTACTAACGTATATCGTTATATAGTAGTACCTTATAATGTATAACGTTATATACTACTACGTACTAACGTATAACGATATAACCTATTACGTAATAACGTATAACGTTATATACTATTACGTATTAACGTATAACGTTATATACTATTACGTGCTAACTTATAACGTTATATAGTATTACCTAATTACGTATAACGTCATATACTATTACGTACTAACGTATAACGTTATACACTATTACGTAATAACGTATAACGTTATATACTATTACGTACTAACACATATTGTTATATCGTATTACCTAATAACCTGTAACGTTATATAATACTACGTGCTGACGTATAACGATATATACTATTACGTAATAACGTATAACGTTATATACTATTACGTAATGCCGTAGAACGTTATATACTATTACGTAATAACCTATAACGTTATATACAATTACGTAATAACGTATGACGTTATATAGTATTACCTGATTACGTATAACGTGATATAATATTACGTACTAACGTGTAACGTTATATACTATTACGTACTAACGTATAACGTTATATGGTATTACCTGATTACGTATAACGTGAAATACTATTACGTACTAACGTGTAACGTTATATACTATTACGTACTAACGTATAACGTTATATCCTATTACGTCATAACGTATAACGTTATATACTATTACGTACAAACGTATATCGTTATATAGTATTACCTTATAATGTATAACGTTATATACTACTACGTACTAACGTATAACGATATAACCTATTACGTAATAATGTATAACGTTATATTCTATTACGTAATAACGTATGACGTTATATAGTATTACCTGATTACGTATAACGTGATATACTATTACGTACTAACGTATAACGTTATATACTATTACGTACTAACGTATAACGTTATATAGTATTACCTGATTACGTATAACGTTATATACTATTACGTAATAACGTATAACGTTATATACTATTACGTACTAACGTATATCGTTATATAGTATTACCTTATAACGTATAACGTTATATATTACTACGTACTAACGTAAAACGATGTAAACTATTACGTAATAACGTATAACGTTATATGCTATGACGTACTAACGTATGACGTTATATAGTATTACCTGATTACGTATAACGTGATATACTATTACGTACTAACGTATAACGTTATATACTCTTACGTACTAACGTATAACGTTATATAGTATTACCTGATTCCGTAAAACGTTATACACTATTACGTACTAACGTGTAACGTTATATCCTATTACGTGCTAACTTATAACGTTATATAGTATTACCTAATTACGTATAACGTTATATACTATTACGTAATGACGCATAACGTTATATACTATTACGTAATGACGTATAACGTTATATACTATTACGTAATGACGTATAACGATATATACTATTACGTAATAACGTATAACGTTATATACTATTACGTAATAACGTATAACGTTATATACTATTACGTACTAACGCGTAACGTTATATACTATTACGTAATAACGTATAACGTTATATACTATTACGTAATAACGTATAACGTTATATACTATTACGTACTAACGTGTAACGTTATATCCTATTACGTGCTAACTTATAACGTTATATAGTATTACCTAATTACGTATAACGTTATATACTATTACGTACTAACGTATAACGTTATACACTATTACGTAATTACGTATAACGTTATATACTATTACGTACTAACGCGTAACGTTATATAGTATTACCTGATTCCGTATAACGTTATACACTATTACGTACTAACGTGTAACGTTATATCCTATTACGTGCTAACTTATAACGTTATATAGTATTACCTAATTACGTATAACGTTATATACTATTACATAATGACGCATCACGTTATATACTATTACGTAATAACGTATAACGTTATATACTATTGCGCACTAACGTATAACGTTATATAGTATTACCTGATTACGTATAACGTTATATACTATTACGTAATAACGTATAACGTTATATACAATTACGTAATAACGTATGACGTTATATAGTATTACCTGATTACGTATAACGTGATATACTATTACGTACTAACGTGTAACGTTATATACTATTACGTACTAACGCGTAACGTTATATAGTATTACCTGATTCCGTATAACGTTATACACTATTACGTACTAACGTGTAACGTTATATCCTATTACGTGCTAACTTATAACGTTATATAGTATTACCTAATTACGTATAACGTTATATACTATTACGTACTAACGTATAACGTTATATCCTATTACGTCATAACGTATAACGTTATAAACTATTACGTACTAACGTATATCGTTATATAGTATTACCTTGTAACGTATAACGTTATATAATACTACGTACTTCCGTAAACCGATATAAACTATTACGTAATAACGTATAACGTTATATACTATTGCGCACTAACGTATAACGTTATATAGTATTACCTGATTACGTATAACGTTATATACTATTACGTATTAACGTATAAGGTTATATACTATTACGTGCTAACTTATAACGTTATATAGTATTACCTAATTACGTATAACGTTATATACTATTACGTACTAACGTATAACGTTATACACTACTACGTAATAACGTATAACGCTATATACTACTACGTACTATCGTATAACGATATAACCTATTACGTAATAACGTATAACGTTATATATTATTACGTAATAACGTATAACGTTATACACTATTACGTATTAACGTATAACGTTATATACTATTACGTACTAACGTATATCGTTATATAGTAGTACCTTATAATGTATAACGTTATATACTACTACGTACTAACGTATAACGATATAACCTATTACGTAATAACGTATAACGTTATATACTATTACGTAATAACGTATAACGTTATATACTATTGCGTACTAACGTATATCGTTATATAGTATTACCTTATAACGTATAACGTTATATATTACTACGTACTAACGTAAAACGATGTAAACTATTACGTAATAACGTATAACGTTATATGCTACGACGTACTAACGTATGACGTTATATAGTATTACCTGATTACGTATAATGTTATATACTATTCCGTAATAACGTATAACGTTATATGTATACTATTACGTACTAACGTATATCGTTATATAGTATTACCTTATAACGTATAACGTTATATATTACTACGTACTAACGTAAAACGATGTAAACTATTACGTAATAACGTATAACGTTATATGCTATGACGTACTAACGTATGACGTTATATAGTATTACCTGATTACGTATAACGTTATATACTATTCCGTAATAACGTATAACGTTATATACTATTACGTACTAACGTATATCGTTATATAGTATTACCTTATAACGTATAACGTTATATATTACTACGTAATAACGTATAACGTTATATACTATTACGTAATAACGTATAACGTTATATACTATTACGTAATAACGTATAACGTTATATACTATTACGTACTAACGCGTAACGTTATATAGTATTACCTGATTCCGTATAACGTTATACACTATTACGTACTAACGTGTAACGTTATATCCTATTACGTGCTAACTTATAACGTTATATAGTATTACCTAATTACGTATAACGTTATATACTATTACGTACTAACGTATAACGTTATACACTATTACGTAATAACGTATAACGTTATATACTATTACGTACTAACGCGTAACGTTATATAGTATTACCTGATTCCGTATAACGTTATACACTATTACGTACTAACGTGTAACGTTATATCCTATTACGTGCTAACTTATAACGTTATATACTATTACCTAATTACGTATAACGTTATATACTATTACGTAATGACGCATAACGTTATATACTATTACGTAATAACGTATAACGTTATATACTATTACGTACTAACGTATAACGTTATATACTATTACGTACTAAAGTATAACGTTGTACACTATTACGTAATGACGTATAACGTTATATACTATTACGTAATGACGTATAACGATATATACTATTACGTAATAACGTATAACGTTATATACTATTGCGCACTAACGTATAACGTTATATAGTATTACCTGATTACGTATAACGTTATATACTATTACGTAATAACGTATAACGTTATATACAATTACGTAATAACGTATGACGTTATGTGGTATTACCTGATTACGTATAACGTGAAATACTATTACGTACTAACGTGTAACGTTATATACTATTACGTAATAACGTATAACGTTATATCCTATTACGTCATAACGTATAACGTTATACACTATTACGTAATAACGTATAACGCTATATACTACTACGTACTAACGTATAACGATATAACCTATTACGTAATAACGTATAACGTTATATACTATTACGTAATAACGTATAACGTTATACACTATTACGTATTAACGTATAACGTTATATACTATTACGTACTAACGTATAACGTTATATAGTATTAGCTGATTACGTATAACGTTGTACACTATTACGTAATGACGTATAACGTTATATACTGTTACGTAATAACGTATAACATTATATACTATTACGTAATAACGTATAACGTTATATACTTTTACGTAATGACGTATAACGTTATACACTATTACGTAATGACGCATAACGTTATATACTATTACGTGCTAACTTATAACGTTATATAGTATTACCTAATTACGTATAACGTTATATACTATTACGTACTAACGTATAACGTTATACACTATTACGTAATAACGTATAACGCTATATACTACTACGTACTAACGTATAACGATATAACCTATTACGTAATAACGTATAACGTTATATACTATTACGTAATAACGTATAACGTTATACACTATTACGTATTAACGTATAACGTTATATACTATTACGTACTAACGTATAACGTTATATAGTATTAGCTGATTACGTATAACGTTGTACACTATTACGTAATGACGTATAACGTTATATACTGTTACGTAATAACGTATAACATTATATACTATTACGTAATAACGTATAACGTTATATACTTTTACGTAATGACGTATAACGTTATACACTATTACGTAATGACGTATAACGTTATATACTGTTACGTAATAACGTATAACCTTATATACTATTACGTACTAACGTATAACGTTATATAGTATTAGCTGATTACGTATAACGTTGTACACTATTACGTAATGACGTATAACGTTATATACAATTACGTACTAACGTGTAACGCTATCTAGTATGACCTGATTACGTATAACGTTATATCCTATTACGTCATAACGTATAACGTTATATACTATTACGTAATAAAGTATAACGTTATATACTATTACGTAATGCCGTATAACGTTATATACTATTACGTAATAACGTATAACGTTATATACTATTACGTACTAACGCGTAACGTTATATAGTATTACCTGATTCCGTATAACGTTATACACTATTACGTACTAACGCGTAACGTTATATCCTATTACGTGCTAACTTATAACGTTATATAGTATTACCTGATTACGTATAACGATATAAACTATTACGTAATAACGTATAACGTTATATACTACTACGTACTAACGTATAACGATATAACCTATTACGTAATAAAGTATAACGTTATATACTATTACGTAATGACGTATAACGTTATACACTATTACGTAATGACGTATAACGTTATATACTGTTACGTAATAACGTATAACGTTATATACTATTACGTACTAACGTATAACGTTATATAGTATTAGCTGATTACGTATAACGTTATACACTATTTCGTAGTCACGTATAACGTTATGTAGTATTACCTTATCACGTATAAGGTTATGTAGTATTACCTGATTACGTATAGCGTTATATACTATTACGTATTAACGTATAACGTTATATATTATTACGTGCTAACTTATAACGTTATGTAGTATTAACTAATTACGTATAACGTTATATACTATTACGTACTAACGTATAACGTTATACACTATTACGTAATAACGTATAACGTTATATACTATTACGTACTAACACATATTGTTATATAGTATTACCTAATAACCTGTAACGTTATATAATACTACGTGCAGACGTATAACGATATATACTATTACGTAATAACGTATAACGTTATATACTATTACGTAATGCCGTAGAACGTTATATACTATTACGTAATAACGTATAACGTTATATACTATTACGCAATGCCGTATAACGTTATATATTATTACGTAATAACGTATAACGTTATACACTATTACGTATTAACGTATAACGTTATATACTATTACGTACTAACGTATATCGTTATATAGTAGTACCTTATAATGTATAACGTTATATACTACTACGTACTAACGTATAACGATATAACCTATTACGTAATAACGTATAACGTTATATACTATTACGTAATAACGTATAACGTTATATACTATTATGTACTGACGTATATCGTTATATAGTATTACCTTATAACGTATAACGTTATATAATACTACGTACTAACGTAAACCGATATAAACTATTACGTAATAACGTATAACGTTATATGCTATGACGTACTAACGTATGACGTTATATACTATTACGTAGTAACGTATAACGTTATGTAGTATTACCTTATGACGTATAAGGTTATGTAGTATTACCTGATTACGTATTGCGTTATATACTATTACGTATTAACGTATATCGTTATATACTATTACGTGCTAACTTATAACGTTATATGGTATTACCTAATTACGTATAACGTTATATACTATTACGTACTAACGTATAACGTTATACACTATTACGTAATAACGTATAACGCTATATACTACTACGTACTAACGTATAACGATATAACCTATTACGTAATAACGTATAACGTTATATACTATTACGTAATAACGTATAACGTTATACACTATTACGTATTAACGTATAACGTTATATACTATTACGTACTAACGTATATCGTTATATAGTAGTACCTTATAATGTATAACGTTATATACTATTACGTACTAACGTATAACGTTATATAGTATTAGCTGATTACGTGTAACGTTGTACACTATTACGTAATGACGTATAACGTTATATACCATTACGTAATGACGTATAATGTTATATACTATTACGTAATAACGTATAACGTTATATACTATTACGTACTAACGTATATCGTTATATAGTATTACCTTACAACGTATAACGTTATATATTACTACGTACTAACGTAAAACGATATAAACTATTACGTAATAACGTATAAAGTTATATGCTATGACGTACTAACGTATGACGTTGTATAGTATTACCTGATTACGTATAACGTGATATACTATTACGTACTAACGCGTAAAGTTATATCCTATTACGTGCTAACTTATAACGTTATATAGTATTACCTGATTACGTATAACGATATAAACTATTACGTAATAACGTATAACGTTATATACTACTACGTACTAACGTATAACGATATAACCTATTACGTAATAACGTATAACGTTATATACTATTACGTAATGACGTATAACGTTATACACTATTACGTAATGACGTATAACGTTATATACTGTTACGTAATAACGTATAACGTTATATACTATTACGTACTAACGTATAACGTTATATAGTATTAGCTGATTACGTATAACGTTATACACTATTTCGTAGTCACGTATAACGGTATGTAGTATTACCTTATCACGTATAAGGTTATGTAGTATTACCTGATTACGTATAGCGTTATATACTATTACGTATTAACGTATAACGTTATATATTATTACGTGCTAACTTATAACGTTATGTAGTATTACCTAATTACGTATAACGTTATATACTATTACGTACTAACGTATAACGTTATATACTATTACGTACTAACGTATAACGTTATATAGTATTACCTGATTACGTATAACGTTATATACTATTACGTACTAACGTATAACGTTATATACTATTACGTAATAACGTATAACGTTATATACAATTACGTAATAACGTATGACGTTATATAGTATTACATGATTACGTATAACGTTATATACTATTACGTAATAACGTATAACGTTATATACTATTACGTAAAAACGTATAACGTTATATACTATTACGTAATAACGTATAACGTTATATACTATTACGTAATAACGTATAACGTTATATACTATTACGTACTAACGCGTAACGTTATATAGTATTACCCGATTCCGTATAACGTTATACACTATTACGTACTAACGTGTAACGTTATATCCTATTACGTGCTAACTTATAACGTTATATACTGTTACGTAATAACATATAACGATATAACCTATTACGTAATAACGTATAACGTTATACACTATTACGTAATAACGTATAACGTTATATACTATTACGTACTAACGTATATCGTTATATAGTATTACCTTATAACGTATAACGTTATATACTATTACGTTCTAAAGTATAACGTTATACACTATTACGTAATGACGTATAACGTTATATACTATTACGTAATGACCTATAACGATATATACTATTACGTAATAACGTATAACGTTATATACTATTGCGCACTAACGTATAACGTAATACACTGTTACGTATTAACGTATAACGTTATATACTATTACGTACTAACGTATATCGTTATATAGTAGTACCTTATAATGTATAACGTTATATACTACTACGTACTAACGTATAACGATATAACCTACTACGTAATAACGTATAACGTTATATACTATTACGTATTAACGTATAACGTTATATACTATTACGTACTAACGTATATCGTTATATAGTCATACCTTATAATGTATAACGTTATATACTACTACGTACTAACGTATAACGATATAACCTACTACGTAATAACGTATAACGTTATATACTATTACGTACTAACGTATAACGTTATATAGTATTAGCTGATTACATATAACGTTATATACCATTACGTAATGACGTATAATGTTATATACTATTACGTAATAACGTATAACGTTATATACTATTACGTACTAACGTATATCGTTATATAGTATTACCTTATAACGTATAACGTTATATAATACTACGTACTAACGTAAAACGATATAAACTATTACGTAATAACGTATAACGTTATATGCTATGACGTACTAACGTATGACGTCATATACTATTACGTAGTCACGTATAACGTTATGTAGTATTACCTTATGACGTATAAGGTTATGTAGTATTACCTGATTACGTATAGCGCTATATACTATTACGTATTAACGTATAACGTTATGTACTATTACGTGCTAACTTATAACGTTATATAGTATTACCTAATTATGTATAACGTTATATACTATTACGTACTAACGTATATCGTTATATAGTATTACCTTACAACGTATAACGTTATATATTACTACGTACTAACGTAAAACGATATAAACTATTACGTAATAACGTATAACGTTATATGCTATGACGTACTAACGTATGACGTCATATACTATTACGTAGTCACGTATAACGTTATGTAGTATTACCTTATGACGTATAAGGTTATGTAGTATTACCTGATTACGTATAGCGTTATATACTATTACGTATTAACGTATAACGTTATATACTATTACGTGCTAACTTATAACGTTATATAGTATTACCTAATTACGTATAACGTTATATACTATTACGTACTAACGTATATCGTTATATAGTATTACCTTACAACGTATAACGTTATATATTACTACGTACTAACGTAAAACGATATAAACTATTACGTAATAACGTATAACGTTATATGCTATGACGTACTAACGTATGACGTTATATAGTATTACCTGATTACGTATAACGTGATATACTATTACGTACTAACGTATAACGTTATATACTATTACGTACTAACGTATAACGTTATATAGTATTACCTGATTACGTATAACGTTATATACTATTACGTACTAACGTATAACGTTATATACTATTACGTAATAACGTATAACGTTATATACTATTACGTAATATCGTATAACGTTATATACTATTACGTAATAACGTATAACGTTATATACTATTACGTAATGCCGTATAACGTTATATACTATTACGTAATGCCGTATAACGTTTTATACTATTACGTAATAACGTATAACGTTATATACTATTACGTATTAACGTATAACGTTATATACTATTACGTACTAACGTATATCGTTATATAGTCATACCTTATAATGTATAACGTTATATACTACTACGTACTAACGTATAACGATATAACCTACTACGTAATAACGTATAACGTTATATACTATTACGTACTAACGTATAACGTTATATAGTATTAGCTGATTACATATAACGTTATATACCATTACGTAATGACGTATAATGTTATATACTATTACGTAATAACGTATAACGTTATATACTATTACGTACTAACGTATATCGTTATATAGTATTACCTTATAACGTATAACGTTATATAATACTACGTACTAACGTAAAACGATATAAACTATTACGTAATAACGTATAACGTTATATGCTATGACGTACTAACGTATGACGTCATATACTATTACGTAGTCACGTATAACGTTATGTAGTATTACCTTATGACGTATAAGGTTATGTAGTATTACCTGATTACGTATAGCGCTATATACTATTACGTATTAACGTATAACGTTATATACTATTACGTGCTAACTTATAACGTTATATAGTATTACCTAATTATGTATAACGTTATATACTATTACGTACTAACGTATATCGTTATATAGTATTACCTTACAACGTATAACGTTATATATTACTACGTACTAACGTAAAACGATATAAACTATTACGTAATAACGTATAACGTTATATGCTATGACGTACTAACGTATGACGTCATATACTATTACGTAGTCACGTATAACGTTATGTAGTATTACCTTATGACGTATAAGGTTATGTAGTATTACCTGATTACGTATAGCGTTATATACTATTACGTATTAACGTATAACGTTATATACTATTACGTGCTAACTTATAACGTTATATAGTATTACCTAATTACGTATAACGTTATATACTATTACGTACTAACGTATATCGTTATATAGTATTACCTTACAACGTATAACGTTATATATTACTACGTACTAACGTAAAACGATATAAACTATTACGTAATAACGTATAACGTTATATGCTATGACGTACTAACGTATGACGTTATATAGTATTACCTGATTACGTATAACGTGATATACTATTACGTACTAACGTATAACGTTATATACTATTACGTACTAACGTATAACGTTATATAGTATTACCTGATTACGTATAACGTTATATACTATTACGTACTAACGTATAACGTTATATACTATTACGTAATAACGTATAACGTTATATACTATTACGTAATATCGTATAACGTTATATACTATTACGTAATAACGTATAACGTTATATACTATTACGTAATGCCGTATAACGTTATATACTATTACGTAATGCCGTATAACGTTTTATACTATTACGTAATAACGTATAACGTTATATACAATTACGTACTAACGTGTAACGTTATACAGTATGACCTGATTACGTATAACGTTATATACTATTACGTACTAACGTGTAACGTTATATCCTATTACGTCATAACGTATAACGTTATATCCTATTACGTCATAACGTATAACGTTATATACTATAACGTAATAACGTATAACGTTATATACTATTACGTAATGCCGTATAACGTTATATACTATTACGTAATAACGTATAACGTTATATACTATTACGCAATGCCGTATAACGTTATACACTATTACGTAATAACGTATAACGTTATATACTATTACGCAATGCCGTATAACGTTATACACTATTACGTAATGACGTATAACGTTATATACCATTACGTAATGACGTATAATGTTATATACTATTACGTAATAACGTATAACGTTATACACTATTACGTAATGACGTATAACGTTATATACCATTACGTAATGACGTATAATGTTATATACTATTACGTAATAACGTATAACGTTATATACTATTACGTACTAACGTATATCGTTATATAGTATTACCTTATAACGTATAACGTTATATACAATTACGTAATAACGTATGACGTTATATAGTATTACATGATTACGTATAACGTGATATACTATTACGTACTAACGTATATCGTTATATAGTATTACCTTGTAACGTATAACGTTATATAGTACTACGTACTTCCGTAAACCGATATAAACTATTACGTAATAACGTATAACGTTATATACTATTGCGCACTAACGTATAACGTTATATAGTATTACCTGATTACGTATAACGTTATATACTATTACGTATTAACGTATAACGTTATATACTATTACGTGCTAACTTATAACGTTATATAGTATTACCTAATTACGTATAACGTTATATACTATTACGTACTAACGTATAACGTTATACAC
This sequence comes from Bombus pascuorum, assembly GCF_905332965.1. Taxonomy (NCBI): domain Eukaryota; kingdom Metazoa; phylum Arthropoda; class Insecta; order Hymenoptera; family Apidae; genus Bombus; species Bombus pascuorum. Next base: position 1,466,095 of record NC_083493.1, on the reverse strand, counting down.
TATTACGTAATAACGTATAACGCTATATACTACTACGTACTAACGTATAACGATATAACCTATTACGTAATAACGTATAACGTTATATGCTATGACGTACTAACGTATGACGTTATACACTATTACGTATTAACGTATAACGTTATATACTATTACGTACTAACGTATATCGTTATATTGTATTACCTTATAACGTATAACGTTATATATTACTACGTACTAACGTAAAACGATGTAAACTATTACGTAATAACGTATAACGTTATATGCTATGACGTACTAACGTATGACGTTATATAGTATTACCTGATTACGTATAACGTTATATACTATTCCGTAATAACGTATAACGTTATATACTATTACGTACTAACGTATATCGTTATACAGTATTACCTTATAACGTATAACGTTATATATTACTACGTACTAACGTAAAACGATGTAAACTATTACGTAATAACGTATAACGTTATATGCTATGACGTACTAACGTATGACGTTATATAGTATTACCTGATTACGTATAACGTGATATACCATTACGTACTAACGTATAACGTTATATACTATTACGTACTAACGTATAACGTTATATAGTATTACCTGATTACGTATAACGTTATATACTATTACGTACTAACGTATAACGTTATATAGTATTACCTGATTACGTATAACGTTATATACTATTACGTACTAACGTATAACGTTATATACTATTACGTAATAACGTATAACGTTATATACTATTACGTAATAACGTATAACGTTATATACTATTACGTAAAAACGTATAACGTTATATACTATTACGTAATAACGTATAACGTTATATACTATTACGTAATAACGTATAACGTTATATACTATTACGTACTAACGCGTAACGTTATATAGTATTACCCGATTCCGTATAACGTTATACACTATTACGTACTAACGTGTAACGTTATATCCTATTACGTGCTAACTCATAACGTTATATACTGTTACGTAATAACATATAACGATATAACCTATTACGTAACAACGTATAACGTTATACACTATTACGTAATAACGTATAACGTTATATACTATTACGTACTAACGCGTAACGTTATATAGTATTACCTGATTCCGTATAACGTTATACACTATTACGTACTAACGTGTAACGTTATATCCTATTACGTGCTAACTTATAACGTTATATAGTATTACCTAATTACGTATAACGTTATATACTATTACGTAATGACGCATAACGTTATATACTATTACGTAATAACGTATAACGTTATATACTATTGCGCACTAACGTATAACGTTATATAGTATTACCTGATTACGTATAACGTTATATACTATTACGTAATAACGTATAACGTTATATACAATTACGTAATAACGTATGACGTTATATAATATTACCTGATTACGTATAACGTGATATACTATTACGTACTAACGTGTAACGTTATATACTATTACGTACTAACGTATAACGTTATGTGGTATTACCTGATTACGTATAACGTGAAATACTATTACGTACTAACGTGTAACGTTATATACTATTACGTAATAACGTATAACGTTATATCCTATTACGTCATAACGTATAACGTTATATACTATTACGTAATGACGCATAACGTTATATACTATTACGTGCTAACTTATAACGTTATATAGTATTACCTAATTACGTATAACGTTATATACTATTACGTACTAACGTATAACGTTATACACTATTACGTAATAACGTATAACGCTATATACTACTACGTACTAACGTATAACGATATAACCTATTACGTAATAACGTATAACGTTATATACTATTACGTAATAACGTATAACGTTATACACTATTACGTATTAACGTATAACGTTATATACTATTACGTACTAATGTATATCGTTATATAGTAGTACCTTATAATGTATAACGTTATATACTACTACGTACTAACGTATAACGATATAACCTATTACGTAATAACGTATAACGTTATATACTATTACGTAGTAACGTATAACGTTATATACTATTACGTTATAACGTATAACATTATATACTATTACGTAATGACGTATAACGTTATACACTATTACGTAATGACGTATAACATTATATACTGTTACGTAATAACGTATAACATTATATACTATTACGTAATAACGTATAACGTTATATACTTTTACGTAATGACGTATAACGTTATACACTATTACGTAATGACGTATAACGTTATATACTGTTACGTAATAACGTATAACCTTATATACTATTACGTACTAACGTATAACGTTATATAGTATTAGCTGATTACGTATAACGTTGTACACTATTACGTAATGACGTATAACGTTATATACCATTACGTAATGACGTATAATGTTATATACTATTACGTAATAACGTATAACGTTATATACTATTATGTACTGACGTATATCGTTATATAGTATTACCTTATAACGTATAACGTTATATAATACTACGTACTAACGTAAACCGATATAAACTATTACGTAATAACGTATAACGTTATATGCTATGACGTACTAACGTATGACGTTATATACTATTACGTAGTAACGTATAACGTTATGTAGTATTACCTTATGACGTATAAGGTTATGTAGTATTACCTGATTACGTATAGCGTTATATACTATTACGTATTAACGTATAACGTTATATACTATTACGTGCTAACTTATAACGTTATATAGTATTACCTAATTACGTATAACGTTATATACTATTACGTACTAACGTATAACGTTATACACTATTACGTAATAACGTATAACGCTATATACTACTACGTACTAACGTATAACGATATAACCTATTACGTAATAACGTATAACGTTATATACTATTACGTAATAACGTATAACGTTATACACTATTACGTATTATCGTATAACGTTATATACTATTACGTACTAACGTATATCGTTATATAGTAGTACCTTATAATGTATAACGTTATATACTATTACGTACTAACGTATAACGTTATATAGTATTAGCTGATTACGTGTAACGTTGTACACTATTACGTAATGACGTATAACGTTATATACCATTACGTAATGACGTATAATGTTATATACTATTACGTAATAACGTATAACGTTATATACTATTACGTACTAACGTATATCGTTATATAGTATTACCTTACAACGTATAACGTTATATATTACTACGTACTAACGTAAAACGATATAAACTATTATGTAATAACGTATAAAGTTATATGCTATGACGTACTAACGTATGACGTTATATAGTATTACCTGATTACGTATAACGTGATATACTATTACGTACTAACGTATAACGTTATATACTATTACGTACTAACGTATAACGTTATATAGTATTACCTGATTACGTATAACGTTATATACTATTACGTACTAACGTATAACGTTATATACTATTACGTAATAACGTATAACGTTATATACTATTACGTAATAACGTATAACGTTATATACTATTACGTAATAACGTATAACGTTATATACTATTACGTAATGCCGTATAACGTTATATACTATTACGTAATGCCGTATAACGTTTTATACTATTACGTAATAACGTATATCGTTATATACAATTACGTACTAACGTGTAACGCTATCTAGTATGACCTGATTACGTATAACGTTATATACTATTACGTACTAACGTGTAACGTTATATCCTATTACGTCATAACGTATAACGTTATATCCTATTACGTCATAACGTATAACGTTATATACTATTACGTAATGACGTATAACGTTATATACCATTACGTAATGACGTATAATGTTATATACTATTACGTAATAACGTATAACGTTATATACTATTACGTACTAACGTATATCGTTATATAGTATTACCTTATAACGTATAACGTTATATACAATTACGTAATAACGTATGACGTTATATAGTATTACATGATTACGTATAACGTGATATACTATTACGTACTAACGTATATCGTTATATAGTATTACCTTGTAACGTATAACGTTATATAGTACTTCGTACTTCCGTAAACCGATATAAACTATTACGTAATAACGTATAACGTTATATACTATTGCGCACTAACGTATAACGTTATATAGTATTACCTGATTACGTATAACGTTATATACTATTACGTATTAACGTATAACGTTATATACTATTACGTGCTAACTTATAACGTTATATAGTATTACCTAATTACGTATAACGTTATATACTATTACGTACTAACGTATAACGTTATACACTATTACGTAATAACGTATAACGTTATATACTATTACGTACTAACACATATTGTTATATAGTATTACCTAATAACCTGTAACGTTATATAATACTACGTGCAGACGTATAACGATATATACTATTACGTAATAACGTATAACGTTATATACTATTACGTAATACCGTAGAACGTTATATACTATTACGTAATAACGTATAACGTTATATACTATTACGCAATGCCGTATAACGTTATACACTATTACGTAATGACGTATAACGTTATATACCATTGCGTAATGACGTATAATGTTATATACTATTACGTAATAACGTATAACGTTATATACTATTACGTACTAACGTATATCGTTATATAGTATTACCTTATAACGTATAACGTTATATACAATTACGTAATAACGTATGACGTTATATAGTATTACATGATTACGTATAACGTGATATACTATTACGTACTAACGTATATCGTTATATAGTATTACCTTGTAACGTATAACGTTATATAATACTACGTACTTCCGTAAACCGATATAAACTATTACGTAATAACGTATAACGTTATATACTATTGCGCACTAACGTATAACGTTATATAGTATTACCTGATTACGTATAACGTTATATACTATTACGTATTAACGTATAACGTTATATACTATTACGTGCTAACTTATAACGTTATATAGTATTACCTAATTACGTATAACGTTATATACTATTACGTACTAACGTATAACGTTATACACTACTACGTAATAACGTATAACGCTATATACTACTACGTACTAACGTATAACGATATAACCTATTACGTAATAACGTATAACGTTATATATTATTACGTAATAACGTATAACGATATACACTATTACGTATTAACGTATAACGTTATATACTATTACGTACTAACGTATATCGTTATATAGTAGTACCTTATAATGTATAACGTTATATACTACTACGTACTAACGTATAACGATATAACCTATTACGTAATAACGTATAACGTTATATACTATTACGTAATAACGTATAACGTTATATACTATTGCGTACTAACGTATATCGTTATATAGTATTACCTTATAACGTATAACGTTATATATTACTACGTACTAACGTAAAACGATGTAAACTATTACGTAATAACGTATAACGTTATATGCTATGACGTACTAACGTATGACGTTATATAGTATTACCTGATTACGTATAACGTTATATACTATTCCGTAATAACGTATAACGTTATATACTATTACGTACTAACGTATATCGTTATATAGTATTACCTTATAACGTATAACGTTATATATTACTACGTACTAACGTAAAACGATGTAAACTATTACGTAATAACGTATAACGTTATATGCTATGACGTACTAACGTATGACGTTATATAGTATTACCTGATTACGTATAACGTGATATACTATTACGTACTAACGTATAACGTTATATACTATTACGTACTAACGTATAACGTTATATAGTATTACCTGATTACGTATAACGTTATATACTATTACGTACTAACGTATAACGTTATATAGTATTACCTGATTACGTATAACGTTATATACTATTACGTACTAACGTATAACGTTATATACTATTACGTAATAACGTATAACGTTATATACTATTACGTAATAACGTATAACGTTATATACTATTACGTAAAAACGTATAACGTTATATACTATTACATAATAACGTATAACGTTATATACTATTACGTAATAACGTATAACGTTATATACTATTACGTACTAACGCGTAACGTTATATAGTATTACCCGATTCCGTATAACGTTATACACTATTACGTACTAACGTGTAACGTTATATCCTATTACGTGCTAACTTATAACGTTATATACTGTTACGTAATAACATATAACGATATAACCTATTACGTAATAACGTATAACGTTATACACTATTACGTAATAACGTATAACGTTATATACTATTACGTACTAACGCGTAACGTTATATAGTATTACCTGATTCCGTATAACGTTATACACTATTACGTACTAACGTGTAACGTTATATCCTATTACGTGCTAACTTATAACGTTATATAGTATTACCTAATTACGTATAACGTTATATACTATTACGTAATGACGCATAACGCTATATACTATTACGTAATAACGTATAACGTTATATACTATTACGTACTAACGTATAACGTTATATACTATTACGTACTAAAGTATAACGTTGTACACTATTACGTAATGACGTATAACGTTATATACTATTACGTAATGACGTATAACGATATATACTATTACGTAATAACGTATAACGTTATATACTATTGCGCACTAACGTATAACGTTATATAGTATTACCTGATTACGTATAACGTTATATACTATTACGTAATAACGTATAACGTTATATACAATTACGTAATAACGTATGACGTTATATAATATTACCTGATTACGTATAACGTGATATACTATTACGTACTAACGTGTAACGTTATATACTATTACGTACTAACGTATAACGTTATGTGGTATTACCTGATTACGTATAACGTGAAATACTATTACGTACTAACGTGTAACGTTATATACTATTACGTAATAACGTATAACGTTATATCCTATTACGTCATAACGTATAACGTTATATACTATTACGTAATGACGCATAACGTTATATACTATTACGTGCTAACTTATAACGTTATATAGTATTACCTAATTACGTATAACGTTATATACTATTACGTACTAACGTATAACGTTATACACTATTACGTAATAACGTATAACGCTATATACTACTACGTACTAACGTATAACGTTATAACCTATTACGTAATAACGTATAACGTTATATACTATTACGTAATAACGTATAACGTTATACACTATTACGTATTAACGTATAACGTTATATACTATTACGTACTAACGTATATCGTTATATAGTAGTACCTTATAATGTATAACGTTATATACTACTACGTACTAACGTATAACGATTTAACCTATTACGTAATAACGTATAACGTTATATACTATTACGTAGTAACGTATAACGTTATATACTATTACGTTATAACGTATAACATTATATACTATTACGTAATGACGTATAACGTTATACACTATTACGTAATGACGTATAACATTATATACTGTTACGTAATAACGTATAACATTATATACTATTACGTAATAACGTATAACGTTATATACTTTTACGTAATGACGTATAACGTTATACACTATTACGTAATGACGTATAACGTTATATACTGTTACGTAATAACGTATAACCTTATATACTATTACGTACTAACGTATAACGTTATATAATACTACGTACTAACGTAAACCGATATAAACTATTACGTAATAACGTATAACGTTATATGCTATGACGTACTAACGTATGACGTTATATACTATTACGTAGTAACGTATAACGTTATGTAGTATTACCTTATGACGTATAAGGTTATGTAGTATTACCTGATTACGTATAGCGTTATATACTATTACGTATTAACGTATAACGTTATATACTATTACGTGCTAACTTATAACGTTATATAGTATTACCTAATTACGTATAACGTTATATACTATTACGTACTAACGTATAACGTTATACACTATTACGTAATAACGTATAACGCTATATACTACTACGTACTAACGTATAACGATATAACCTATTACGTAATAACGTATAACGTTATATACTATTACGTAATAACGTATAACGTTATACACTATTACGTATTAACGTATAACGTTATATACTATTACGTACTAACGTATATCGTTATATAGTAGTACCTTATAATGTATAACGTTATATACTATTACGTACTAACGTATAACGTTATATAGTATTAGCTGATTACGTGTAACGTTGTACACTATTACGTAATGACGTATAACGTTATATACCATTACGTAATGACGTATAATGTTATATACTATTACGTAATAACGTATAACGTTATATACTATTACGTACTAACGTATATCGTTATGTAGTATTACCTTACAACGTATAACGTTATATATTACTACGTACTAACGTAAAACGATATAAACTATTACGTAATAACGTATAAAGTTATATGCTATGACGTACTAACGTATGACGTTATATAGTATTACCTGATTACGTATAACGTGATATACTATTACGTACTAACGTATAACGTTATATACTATTACGTACTAACGTATAACGTTATATAGTATTACCTGATTACGTATAACGTTATATACTATTACGTACTAACGTATAACGTTATATACTATTACGTAATAACGTATAACGTTATATACTATTACGTAATAACGTATAACGTTATATACTATTACGTAATAACGTATAACGTTATATACTATTACGTAATGCCGTATAACGTTATATACTATTACGTAATGCCGTATAACGTTTTATACTATTACGTAATAACGTATATCGTTATATACAATTACGTACTAACGTGTAACGCTATCTAGTATGACCTGATTACGTATAACGTTATATACTATTACGTACTAACGTGTAACGTTATATCCTATTACGTCATAACGTATAACGTTATATCCTATTACGTCATAACGTATAACGTTATATACTATTACGTAATAACGTATAACGTTATATACTATTACGTAATGCCGTATAACGTTATATACTATTACGTAATAACGTATAACGTTATATACTATTACGTACTAACGCGTAACGTTATATAGTATTACCTGATTCCGTATAACGTTATACACTATTACGTACTAACGCGTAACGTTATATCCTATTACGTGCTAACTTATAACGTTATATAGTATTACCTGATTACGTATAACGATATAAACTATTACGTAATAACGTATAACGTTATATACTACTACGTACTAACGTATAACGATATAACCTATTACGTAATAACGTATAACGTTATATACTATTACGTAATGACGTATAACGTTATACACTATTACGTAATGACGTATAACGTTATATACTGTTACGTAATAACGTATAACGTTATATACTATTACGTACTAACGTATAACGTTATATAGTATTAGCTGATTACGTATAACGTTATACACTATTTCGTAGTCACGTATAACGTTATGTAGTATTACCTTATCACGTATAAGGTTATGTAGTATTACCTGATTACGTATAGCGTTATATACTATTACGTATTAACGTATAACGTTATATATTATTACGTGCTAACTTATAACGTTATGTAGTATTACCTAATTACGTATAACGTTATATACTATTACGTACTAACGTATAACGTTATACACTATTACGTAATAACGTATAACGTTATATACTATTACGTACTAACACATATTGTTATATAGTATTACCTAATAACCTGTAACGTTATATATTATTACGTGCTAACTTATAACGTTATGTAGTATTACCTAATAACGTATAACGTTATATACTATTACGCAATGCCGTATAACGTTATACACTATTACGTAATGACGTATAACGTTATATACCATTACGTAATGACGTATAATGTTATATACTATTACGTAATAACGTATAACGTTATATACTATTACGTACTAACGTATATCTTTATATAGTATTACCTTATAACGTATAACGTTATATACAATTACGTAATAACGTATGACGTTATATAGTATTACATGATTACGTATAACGTGATATACTATTACGTACTAACGTGTAACATTATATACTATTACGTACTAACGCGTAACGTTATATAGTATTACCTGATTGCGTATAACGTTATACACTATTACGTACTAACGTGTAACGTTATATCCTATTACGTGCTAACTTATAACGTTATATAGTATTACCTAATTACGTATAACGTTATATACTATTACGTAATGACGTATAACGATATATACTATTACGTAATAACGTATAACGTTATATACTATTGCGCACTAACGTATAACGTTATATAGTATTACCTAATTACGTATAACGTTATATACTATTACGAAATGACGTATAACGTTATATACTATTACGTAATAACGTATAACGTTATATACTATTACGTACTAACGTATAACGTTATATACTATTACGTAATGACGCATAACGTTATATACTATTACGTGCTAACTTATAACGTTATATAGTATTACCTAATTACGTATAACGTTATATACTATTACGTACTAACGTATAACGTTATACACTATTACGTAATAACGTATAACGCTATATACTACTACGTACTAACGTATAACGATATAACCTATTACGTAATAACGTATAACGTTATATACTATTACGTAATAACGTATAACGTTATACACTATTACGTATTAACGTATAACGTTATATACTATTACGTACTAACGTATATCGTTATATAGTAGTACCTTATAATGTATAACGTTATATACTACTACGTACTAACGTATAACGATATAACCTATTACGTAATAACGTATAACGTTATATACTATTACGTAATAACGTATAACGTTATATACTATTACGTTATAACGTATAACATTATATACTATTACGTAATGACGTATAACGTTATACACTATTACGTAATGACGTATAACATTATATACTGTTACGTAATAACGTATAACATTATATACTATTACGTAATAACGTATAACGTTATATACTTTTACGTAATGACGTATAACGTTATACACTATAACGTAATGACGTATAACGTTATATACTGTTACGTAATAACGTATAACCTTATATACTATTACGTACTAACGTATAACGTTATATAGTATTAGCTGATTACGTATAACGTTGTACACTATTACGTAATGACGTATAACGTTATATACCATTACGTAATGACGTATAATGTTATATACTATTACGTAATAACGTATAACGTTATATACTATTATGTACTGACGTATATCGTTATATAGTATTACCTTATAACGTATAACGTTATATAATACTACGTACTAACGTAAACCGATATAAACTATTACGTAATAACGTATAACGTTATATGCTATGACGTACTAACGTATGACGTTATATACTATTACGTAGTAACGTATAACGTTATGTAGTATTACCTTATGACGTATAAGGTTATGTAGTATTACCTGATTACGTATAGCGTTATATACTATTACGTATTAACGTATAACGTTATATACTATTACGTGCTAACTTATAACGTTATATAGTATTACCTAATTACGTATAACGTTATATACTATTACGTACTAACGTATAACGTTATGCACTATTACGTAATAACGTATAACGCTATATACTACTACGTACTAACGTATAACGATATAACCTATTACGTAATAACGTATAACGTTATATACTATTACGTAATAACGTATAACGTTATACACTATTACGTATTAACGTATAACGTTATATACTATTACGTACTAACGTATATCGTTATATAGTAGTACCTTATAATGTATAACGTTATATACTATTACGTACTAACGTATAACGTTATATAGTATTAGCTGATTACGTGTAACGTTGTACACTATTACGTAATGACGTATAACGTTATATACCATTACGTAATGACGTATAATGTTATATACTATTACGTAATAACGTATAACGTTATATACTATTACGTACTAACGTATATCGTTATATAGTATTACCTTACAACGTATAACGTTATATATTACTACGTACTAACGTAAAACGATATAAACTATTACGTAATAACGTATAGAGTTATATGCTATGACGTACTAACGTATGACGTTATATAGTATTACCTGATTAGGTATAACGTGATATACTATTACGTACTAACGTATAACGTTATATAATATTACGTACTAACGTATAACGTTATATAGTATTACCTGATTACGTATAACGTTAAATACTATTACGTACTAACGTATAACGTTATATACTATTACGTAATAACGTATAACGTTATATACTATTACGTAATAACGTATAACGTTATATACTATTACGTAATAACGTATAACGTTATATACTATTACGTAATGCCGTATAACGTTATATACTATTACGTAATGCCGTATAACGTTTTATACTATTACGTAATAACGTATAACGATATATACAATTACGTACTAACGTGTAACGCTATCTAGTATGACCTGATTACGTATAACGTTATATACTATTACGTACTAACGTGTAACGTTATATCCTATTACGTCATAACGTATAACGTTATATCCTATTACGTCATAACGTATAACGTTATATACTATTACGTAATAACGTATAACGTTATATACTATTACGTAATGCCGTATAACGTTATATACTATTACGTAATAACGTATAACGTTATATACTATTACGTACTAACGCGTAACGTTATATAGTATTACCTGATTGCGTATAACGTTATACACTATTACGTACTAACGTGTAACGTTATATCCTATTACGTGCTAACTTATAACGTTATATAGTATTACCTAATTACGTATAACGTTATATACTATTACGTACTAACGTATAACGTTATACACTATTACGTAATAACGTATAACGCTATATACTACTACGTACTAACGTATAACGATATAACCTATTACGTAATAACGTATAACGTTATATACTATTACGTAATGCCGTATAACGTTTTATACTATTACGTAATAACGTATAACGTTATATACAATTACGTACTAACGTGTAACGCTATCTAGTATTACCTAATTACGTATAACGTTATATACTATTACGTACTAACGTATAACGTTATACACTATTACGTAATAACGTATAACGCTATATACTACTACGTACTAACGTATAACGATATAACCTATTACGTAATAACGTATAACGTTATATACTATTACGTAATAACGTATAACGTTATACACTATTACGTATTAACGTATAACGTTATATACTATTACGTACTAACGTATATCGTTATATAGTAGTACCTTATAATGTATAACGTTATATACTACTACGTACTAACGTATAACGATATAACCTATTACGTACTAACGTATAACGTTATATACTATTACGTAATAACGTATAACGTTATATACTATTACGTTATAACGTATAACATTATATACTATTACGTAATGACGTATAACGTTATACACTATTACGTAATGACGTATAACATTATATACTGTTACGTAATATCGTATAACATTATATACTATTACGTAATAACGTATAACGTTATATACTTTTACGTAATGACGTATAACGTTATACACTATAACGTAATGACGTATAACGTTATATACTGTTACGTAATAACGTATAACCTTATATACTATTACGTACTAACGTATAACGTTATATAGTATTAGCTGATTACGTATAACGTTGTACACTATTACGTAATGACGTATAACGTTATATACCATTACGTAATGACGTATAATGTTATATACTATTACGTAATAACGTATAACGTTATATACTATTATGTACTGACGTATATCGTTATATAGTATTACCTTATAACGTATAACGTTATATAATACTACGTACTAACGTAAACCGATATAAACTATTACGTAATAACGTATAACGTTATATGCTATGACGTACTAACGTATGACGTTATATACTATTACGTAGTAACGTATAACGTTATGTAGTATTACCTTATGACGTATAAGGTTATGTAGTATTACCTGATTAGGTATAACGTGATATACTATTACGTACTAACGTATAACGTTATATAATATTACGTACTAAAGTATAACGTTATATAGTATTACCTGATTACGTATAACGTTATATAGTATTACCTGATTACGTATAACGTTATATACTATTACGTACTAACGTATAACGTTATATACTATTACTCTAATAACGTATAACGTTATATACTATTACGTAATAACGTATAACGTTATATACTATTACGTAATAACGTATAACGTTATATACTATTACGTAATGCCGTATAACGTTATATACTATTACGTAATGCCGTATAACGTTTTATACTATTACGTAATAACGTATAACGTTATATACAATTACGTACTAACGTGTAACGCTATCTAGTATGACCTGATTACGTATAACGTTATATACTATTACGTACTAACGCGTAACGTTATATAGTATTACCTGATTCCGTATAACGTTATACACTATTACGTACTAACGCGTAACGTTATATCCTATTACGTGCTAACTTATAACGTTATATAGTATTACCTGATTACGTATAACGATATAAACTATTACGTAATAACGTATAACGTTATATACTACTACGTACTAACGTATAACGATATAACCTATTACGTAATAACGTATAACGTTATATACTATTACGTAATGACGTATAACGTTATACACTATTACGTAATGACGTATAACGTTATATACTGTTACGTAATAACGTATAACGTTATATACTATTACGTACTAACGTATAACGTTATATAGTATTAGCTGATTACGTATAACGTTATACACTATTTCGTAGTCACGTATAACGTTATGTAGTATTACCTTATCACGTATAAGGTTATGTAGTATTACCTGATTACGTATAGCGTTATATACTATTACGTATTAACGTATAACGTTATATATTATTACGTGCTAACTTATAACGTTATGTAGTATTACCTAATTACGTATAACGTTATATACTGTTACGTAATGACGTATAACGATATATACTATTACGTAATAACGTATAACGTTATATACTATTGCGCACTAACGTATAACGTTATATAGTATTACCTAATTACGTATAACGTTATATACTATTACGTAATGACGTATAACGTTATATACTATTACGTAATAACGTATAACGTTATATACTATTACGTACTAACGCGTAACGTTATATAGTATTACCTGATTGCGTATAACGTTATACACTATTACGTACTAACGTGTAACGTTATATCCTATTACGTGCTAACTTATAACGTTATATAGTATTACCTAATTACGTATAACGTTATATACTATTACGTAATGACGTATAACGATATATACTATTACGTAATAACGTATAACGTTATATACTATTGCGCACTAACGTATAACGTTATATAGTATTACCTAATTACGTATAACGTTATATACTATTACGTAATGACGTATAACGTTATATACTATTACGTAATAACGTATAACGTTATATACTATTACGTACTAACGTATAACGTTATATACTATTACGTAATGACGCATAACGTTATATACTATTACGTGCTAACTTATAACGTTATATAGTATTACCTAATTACGTATAACGTTATATACTATTACGTACTAACGTATAACGTTATACACTATTACGTAATAACGTATAACGCTATATACTACTACGTACTAACGTATAACGATATAACCTATTACGTAATAACGTATAACGTTATATACTATTACGTAATAACGTATAACGTTATACACTATTACGTATTAACGTATAACGTTATATACTATTACGTACTAACGTATATCGTTATATAGTAGTACCTTATAATGTATAACGTTATATACTACTACGTACTAACGTATAACGATATAACCTATTACGTAATAACGTATAACGTTATATACTATTACGTAATAACGTATAACATTATATACTATTACGTAATGACGTATAACGTTATACACTATTACGTAATGACGTATAACGTTATATACTGTTACGTAATAACGTATAACCTTATATACTATTACGTACTAACGTATAACGTTATATAGTATTAGCTGATTACGTATAACGTTGTACACTATTACGTAATGACGTATAACGTTATATACCATTACGTAATGACGTATAACGTTATATACCATTACGTAATGACGTATAATGTTATATACTATTACGTAATAACGTATAACGTTATATACTATTATGTACTGACGTATATCGTTATATAGTATTACCTTATAACGTATAACGTTATATAATACTACGTACTAACGTAAACCGATATAAACTATTACGTAATAACGTATAACGTTATATGCTATGACGTACTAACGTATGACGTTATATACTATTACGTAGTAACGTATAACGTTATGTAGTATTACCTTATGACGTATAAGGTTATGTAGTATTACCTGATTACGTATAGCGTTATCTACTATTACGTATTAACGTATAACGTTATATACTATTACGTGCTAACTTATAACGTTATATAGTATTACCTAATTACGTATAACGTTATATACTATTACGTAATAACGTATAACGTTATACACTATTACGTATTAACGTATAACGTTATATACTATTACGTACTAACGTATATCGTTATATAGTAGTACCTTATAATGTATAACGTTATATACTATTACGTACTAACGTATAACGTTATATAGTATTAGCTGATTACGTGTAACGTTGTACACTATTACGTAATGACGTATAACGTTATATACCATTACGTAATGACGTATAATGTTATATACTATTACGTAATAACGTATAACGTTATATACTATTACGTACTAACGTATATCGTTATATAGTATTACCTTACAACGTATAACGTTATATATTACTACGTACTAACGTAAAACGATATAAACTATTACGTAATAACGTATAAAGTTATATGCTATGACGTACTAACGTATGACGTTATATAGTATTACCTGATTACGTATAACGTGATATACTATTACGTACTAACGTATAACGTTATGTACTATTACGTACTAACGTATAACGTTATATAGTATTACCTGATTACGTATAACGTTATATACTATTACGTACTAACGTATAACGTTATATACTATTACGTAATAACGTATAACGTTATATACTATTACGTAATAACGTATAACGTTATATACTATTACGTAATAACGTATAACGTTATATACTATTACGTAATGCCGTATAACGTTATATACTATTACGTAATGCCGTATAACGTTTTATACTATTACGTAATAACGTATAACGTTATATACAATTACGTACTAACGTGTAACGCTATCTAGTATGACCTGATTACGTATAACGTTATATACTATTACGTACTAACGTGTAACGTTATATCCTATTACGTCATAACGTATAACGTTATATCCTATTACGTCATAACGTATAACGTTATATACTATTACGTAATAACGTATAACGTTATATACTATTACGTAATGCCGTATAACGTTATATACTATTACGTAATAACGTATAACGTTATATACTATTACGTACTAACGCGAAACGTTATATAGTATTACCTGATTCCGTATAACGTTATACACTATTACGTACTAACGCGTAACGTTATATCCTATTACGTGCTAACTTATAACGTTATATAGTATTACCTGATTACGTATAACGATATAAACTATTACGTAATAACGTATAACGTTATATACTACTACGTACTAACGTATAACGATATAACCTATTACGTAATAACGTATAACGTTATATACTATTACGTAATGACGTATAACGTTATACACTATTACGTAATGACGTATAACGTTATATACTGTTACGTAATAACGTATAACGTTATATACTATTACGTACTAACGTATAACGTTATATAGTATTAGCTGATTACGTATAACGTTATACACTATTTCGTAGTCACGTATAACGTTATGTAGTATTACCTTATCACGTATAAGGTTATGTAGTATTACCTGATTACGTATAGCGTTATATACTATTACGTATTAACGTATAACGTTATATATTATTACGTGCTAACTTATAACGTTATGTAGTATTACCTAATTACGTATAACGTTATATACTATTACGTACTAACGTATAACGTTATACACTATTACGTAATAACGTATAACGTTATATACTATTACGTACTAACACATATTGTTATATAGTATTACCTAATAACCTGTAACGTTATATATTATTACGTGCTAACTTATAACGTTATGTAGTATTACCTAATAACGTATAACGTTATATACTATTACGCAATGCCGTATAACGTTATACACTATTACGTAATGACGTATAACGTTATATACCATTACGTAATGACGTATAATGTTATATACTATTACGTAATAACGTATAACGTTATATACTATTACGTACTAACGTATATCGTTATATAGTATTACCTTATAACGTATAACGTTATATACAATTACGTAATAACGTATGACGTTATATAGTATTACATGATTACGTATAACGTGATATACTATTACGTACTAACGTGTAACATTATATACTATTACGTACTAACGCGTAACGTTATATAGTATTACCTGATTGCGTATAACGTTATACACTATTACGTACTAACGTGTAACGTTATATCCTATTACGTGCTAACTTATAACGTTATATAGTATTACCTAATTACGTATAACGTTACATACTATTACGTAATGACGTATAACGATATATACAATTACGTAATAACGTATGACGTTATATAATATTACCTGATTACGTATAACGTGATATACTATTACGTACTAACGTGTAACGTTATATACTATTACGTACTAACGTATAACGTTATGTGGTATTACCTGATTACGTATAACGTGAAATACTATTACGTACTAACGTGTAACGTTATATACTATTACGTACTAACGTATAACGTTATGTGGTATTACCTGATTACGTATAACGTGAAATACTATTACGTACTAACGTGTAACGTTATATACTATTACGTAATAACGTATAACGTTATATCCTATTACGTCATAACGTATAACGTTATATACTATTACGTAATGACGCATAACGGTATATACTATTACGTGCTAACTTATAACGTTATATAGTATTACCTAATTACGTATAACGTTATATACTATTACGTACTAACGTATAACGTTATACACTATTACGTAATAACGTATAACGCTATATACTACTACGTACTAACGTATAACGATATAACCTATTACGTAATAACGTATAACGTTATATACTATTACGTAATAACGTATAACGTTATACACTATTACGTATTAACGTATAACGTTATATACTATTACGTACTAACGTATATCGTTATATAGTAGTACCTTATAATGTATAACGTTATATACTACTACGTACTAACGTATAACGATATAACCTATTACGTAATAACGTATAACGTTATATACTATTACGTAGTAACGTATAACGTTATATACTATTACGTTATAACGTATAACATTATATACTATTACGTAATGACGTATAACGTTATACACTATTACGTAATGAGGTATAACATTATATACTGTTACGTAATAACGTATAACATTATATACTATTACGTAATAACGTATAACGTTATATACTTTTACGTAATGACGTATAACGTTATACACTATTACGTAATGACGTATAACGTTATATACTGTTACGTAATAACGTATAACCTTATATAATATTACGTACTAACGTATAACGTTATATAGTATTAGCTGATTACGTATAACGTTGTACACTATTACGTAATGACGTATAACGTTATATACCATTACGTAATGACGTATAATGTTATATACTATTACGTAATAACGTATAACGTTATATACTATTATGTACTGACGTATATCGTTATATAGTATTACCTTATAACGTATAACGTTATATAATACTACGTACTAATGTAAACCGATATAAACTATTACGTAATAACGTATAACGTTATATGCTATGACGTACTAACGTATGACGTTATATACTATTACGTAGTAACGTATAACGTTATGTAGTATTACCTTATGACGTATAAGGTTATGTAGTATTACCTGATTACGTATAGCGTTATATACTATTACGTATTAACGTATAACGTTATATACTATTACGTGCTAACTTATAACGTTATATAGTATTACCTAATTACGTATAACGTTATATACTATTACGTACTAACGTATAACGTTATACACTATTACGTAATAACGTATAACGCTATATACTACTACGTACTAACGTATAACGATATAACCTATTACGTAATAACGCATAACGTTATATACTATTACGTAATAACGTATAACGTTATACACTATTACGTATTAACGTATAACGTTATATACTATTACGTACTAACGTATATCGTTATATAGTAGTACCTTATAATGTATAACGTTATATACTATTACGTACTAACGTATAACGTTATATAGTATTAGCTGATTACGTGTAACGTTGTACACTATTACGTAATGACGTATAACGTTATATACCATTACGTAATGACGTATAATGTTATATACTATTACGTAATAACGTATAACGTTATATACTATTACGTACTAACGTATATCGTTATATAGTATTACCTTACAACGTATAACGTTATATATTACTACGTACTAACGTAAAACGATATAAACTATTACGTAATAACGTATAAAGTTATATGCTATGACGTACTAACGTATGACGTTATATAGTATTACCTGATTACGTATAACGTGATATACTATTACGTACTAACGTATAACGTTATATACTATTACGTACTAACGTATAACGTTATATAGTATTACCTGATTACGTATAACGTTATATACTATTACGTACTAACGTATAACGTTATATACTATTACGTAATAACGTATAACGTTATATACTATTACGTAATAACGTATAACGTTATATACTATTACGTAATAACGTATAACGTTATATACTATTACGTAATGCCGTATAACGTTATATACTATTACGTAATGCCGTATAACGTTTTATACTATTACGTAATAACGTATAACGTTATATACAATTACGTACTAACGTGTAACGCTATCTAGTATGACCTGATTACGTATAACGTTATACAGGGTGCGCCGTTAGAATCCGGACAAAAGAAGTTTTGTGCAGAAAGTTGTTTATTTAAGTCAATACACAAAAACACATGAAAATGTTGTTATATCTCATTTAAAGGGTCCTTGCTGAGAACTTTTATTCTATGTAACCACCCTCTGCCTCTATGATCTGCTCTATTCTTGCTCTAAAGCGCGAGCACGCTGACTTCAACTGGTCGCGTTTAATTGTCGCGAATTCTGACTCGATAGCAGCTCGTAGGGAGTTGACGTTGGGGTGCCTGCATTTATTAGTTTGTCTCTCGATAACGCCCCACACGTAATAGTCCAATGGGTTTAGGTCGGGACTGTTAGGAGCAGCTTCGTGTTTTAACGAACACAGAATCAAATGACAACGGGCAAATCTTTTAAGCTTGGCGGCCTCGGAGAGCATCTGACGGACTTTGAGAACGTAGGAGGCATATCTAAGATCCTCTTGAGCTATTCGACGGACAATCGTTTCACTCACCCCCAAGACGGAGGCTAATTTTCGGAGAGAAGTTCCCGGATCTTCCAAAATCATGTCTTGGGCCCTTTGAATAATTTCTGGCGTCCTTGTTGATTTTTCCCTAACCTGAACTTTTCTCGCCGGAGAAGGAGAACCCTTCTCGAACCACTCTGAGGCTGCGTATCTCTTAGCAATGTCGTATACCGTCGATCTTGGGTAGCTAAAGAATTTTATAATTTCGACCGGCGTTCTCCCGGCGCGAAGACTTTCTATAATCGCCGCTCTTCTATCGTATTCCGGGTTTTGCTTAACGAGTTCTGTCATTTTGAGGTTATAGAAGACTTAGTGACATATTTAACTAACTTCAGAGTCAATCAGCACAAACATCTGAATTCTAATATGGTGGGAACTACAAATTGAATTCTGTCCGAATTCTAACGGCGCACCCTGTACTATTACGCAATGCCGTATAACGTTATACACTATTACGTAATGACGTATAACGTTATATACCATTACGTAATGACGTATAATGTTATATACTATTACGTAATAACGTATAACGTTATATACTATTACGTACTAACGTATATCGTTATATAGTATTACCTTATAACGTATAACGTTATATACAATTACGTAATAACGTATGACGTTATATAGTATTACATGATTACGTATAACGTGATATACTATTACGTACTAACGTGTAACATTATATACTATTACGTACTAACGCGTAACGTTATATAGTATTACCTGATTGCGTATAACGTTATACACTATTACGTACTAACGTGTAACGTTATATCCTATTACGTGCTAACTTATAACGTTATATAGTATTACCTAATTACGTATAACGTTATATACTATTACGTAATGACGTATAACGATATATACTATTACGTAATAACGTATAACGTTATATACTATTGCGCACTAACGTATAACGTTATATAGTATTACCTAATTACGTATAACGTTATATACTATTACGTAATGACGTATAACGTTATATACTATTACGTAATAACGTATAACGTTATATACTATTACGTACTAACGTATAACGTTATATACTATTACGTAATAAAGCATAACGTTATATACTATTACGTGCTAACTTATAACGTTATATAGTATTACCTAATTACGTATAACGTTATATACTATTACGTACTAACGTATAACGTTATACACTATTACGTAATAACGTATAACGCTATATACTACTACGTACTAACGTATAACGATATAACCTATTACGTAATAACGTATAACGTTATATACTATTACGTAATAACGTATAACGTTATACACTATTACGTATTAACGTATAACGTTATATACTATTACGTACTAACGTATATCGTTATATAGTAGTACCTTATAATGTATAACGTTATATACTACTACGTACTAACGTATAACGATATAACCTATTACGTAATAACGTATAACGTTATATACTATTACGTAATAACGTATAACGTTATATACTATTACGTTATAACGTATAACATTATATACTATTACGTAATGACGTATAACGTTATACACTATTACGTAATGACGTATAACATTATATACTGTTACGTAATAACGTATAACATTATATACTATTACGTAATAACGTATAACGTTATATACTTTTACGTAATGACGTATAACGTTATACACTATAACGTAATGACGTATAACGTTATATACTGTTACGTAATAACGTATAACCTTATATACTATTACGTACTAACGTATAACGTTATATAGTATTAGCTGATTACGTATAACGTTGTACACTATTACGTAATGACGTATAACGTTATATACCATTACGTAATGACGTATAATGTTATATACTATTACGTAATAACGTATAACGTTATATACTATTATGTACTGACGTATATCGTTATATAGTATTACCTTATAACGTATAACGTTATATAATACTACGTACTAACGTAAACCGATATAAACTATTACGTAATAACGTATAACGTTATATGCTATGACGTACTAACGTATGACGTTATATACTATTACGTAGTAACGTATAACGTTATGTAGTATTACCTTATGACGTATAAGGTTATGTAGTATTACCTGATTACGTATAGCGTTATATACTATTACGTATTAACGTATAACGTTATATACTATTACGTGCTAACTTATAACGTTATATAGTATTACCTAATTACGTATAACGTTATATACTATTACGTACTAACGTATAACGTTATACACTATTACGTAATAACGTATAACGCTATATACTACTACGTACTAACGTATAACGATATAACCTATTACGTAATAACGTATAACGTTATATACTATTACGTAATAACGTATAACGTTATACACTATTACGTATTAACGTATAACGTTATATACTATTACGTACTAACGTATATCGTTATATAGTAGTACCTTATAATGTATAACGTTATATACTATTACGTACTAACGTATAACGTTATATAGTATTAGCTGATTACGTGTAACGTTGTACACTATTACGTAATGACGTATAACGTTATATACCATTACGTAATGACGTATAATGTTATATACTATTACGTAATAACGTATAACGTTATATACTATTACGTACTAACGTATATCGTTATATAGTATTACCTTACAACGTATAACGTTATATATTACTACGTACTAACGTAAAACGATATAAACTATTACGTAATAACGTATAAAGTTATATGCTATGACGTACTAACGTATGACGTTATATAGTATTACCTGATTAGGTATAACGTGATATACTATTACGTACTAACGTATAACGTTATATAATATTACGTACTAACGTATAACGTTATATACTATTACGTAATAACGTATAACGTTATATACTATTACGTAATGCCGTATAACGTTATATACTATTACGTAATGCCGTATAACGTCTTATACTATTACGTAATAACGTATAACGTTATATACAATTACGTACTAACGTGTAACGCTATCTAGTATGACCTGATTACGTATAACGTTATATACTATTACGTACTAACGTGTAACGTTATATCCTATTACGTCATAACGTATAACGTTATATCCTATTACGTCATAACGTATAACGTTATATACTATTACGTAATAACGTATAACGTTATATACTATTACGTAATGCCGTATAACGTTATATACTATTACGTAATAACGTATAACGTTATATACTATTACGTACTAACGCGTAACGTTATATAGTATTACCTGATTCCGTATAACGTTACACACTATTACGTACTAACGCGTAACGTTATATCCTATTACGTGCTAACTTATAACGTTATATAGTATTACCTGATTACGTATAACGATATAAACTATTACGTAATAACGTATAACGTTATATACTACTACGTACTAACGTATAACGATATAACCTATTACGTAATAACGTATAACGTTATATACTATTACGTAATGACGTATAACGTTATACACTATTACGTAATGACGTATAACGTTATATACTGTTACGTAATAACGTATAACGTTATATACTATTACGTACTAACGTATAACGTTATATAGTATTAGCTGATTACGTATAACGTTATACACTATTTCGTAGTCACGTATAACGTTATGTAGTATTACCTTATCACGTATAAGGTTATGTAGTATTACCTGATTACGTATAGCGTTATATACTATTACGTATTAACGTATAACGTGATATATTATTACGTGCTAACTTATAACGTTATGTAGTATTACCTAATTACGTATAACGTTATATACTATTACGTAATGACGTATAACGATATATACTATTACGTAATAACGTATAACGTTATATACTATTGCGCACTAACGTATAACGTTATATAGTATTACCTAATTACGTATAACGTTATATACTATTACGTAATGACGTATAACGTTATATACTATTACGTAATAACGTATAACGTTATATACTATTACCTACTAACGCGTAACGTTATATAGTATTACCTGATTGCGTATAACGTTATACACTATTACGTACTAACGTGTAACGTTATATCCTATTACGTGCTAACTTATAACGTTATATAGTATTACCTAATTACGTATAACGTTATATACTATTACGTAATGACGTATAACGATATATACTATTACGTAATAACGTATAACGTTATATACTATTACGTAATAACGTATAACGTTATATACTATTACGTAATAACGTATAACGTTATATACTATTACGTAATGCCGTATAACGTTATATACTATTACGTAATGCCGTATAACGTTTTATACTATTACGTAATAACGTATAACGTTATATACAATTACGTACTAACGTGTAACGCTATCTAGTATGACCTGATTACGTATAACGTTATATACTATTACGTACTAACGTGTAACGTTATATCCTATTACGTCATAACGTATAACGTTATATCCTATTGCGTCATAACGTATAACGTTATATGCTATTACGTAATAACGTATAACGTTATATACTATTACGTAATGCCGTATAACGTTATATACTATTACGTAATAACGTATAACGTTATATACTATTACGTACTAACGCGTAACGTTATATAGTATTACCTGATTCCGTATAACGTTATACACTATTACGTACTAACGCGTAACGTTATATCCTATTACGTGCTAACTTATAACGTTATATAGTATTACCTGATTACGTATAACGATATAAACTATTACGTAATAACGTATAACGTTATATACTACTACGTACTAACGTATAACGATATAACCTATTACGTAATAACGTATAACGTTATATACTATTACGTAATGACGTATAACGTTATACACTATTACGTAATGACGTATAACGTTATATACTGTTACGTAATAACGTATAACGTTATATACTATTACGTACTAACGTATAACGTTATATAGTATTAGCTGATTACGTATAACGTTATACACTATTTCGTAGTCACGTATAACGTTATGTAGTATTACCTTATCACGTATAAGGTTATGTAGTATTACCTGATTACGTATAGCGTTATATACTATTACGTATTAACGTATAACGTTATATATTATTACGTGCTAACTTATAACGTTATGTAGTATTACCTAATTACGTATAACGTTATATACTATTACGTAATGACGTATAACGATATATACTATTACGTAATAACGTATAACGTTATATACTATTGCGCACTAACGTATAACGTTATATAGTATTACCTAATTACGTATAACGTTATATACTATTACGTAATGACGTATAACGTTATATACTATTACGTAATAACGTATAACGTTATATACTATTACGTACTAACGCGTAACGTTATATAGTATTACCTGATTGCGTATAACGTTATACACTATTACGTACTAACGTGTAACGTTATATCCTATTACGTGCTAACTTATAACGTTATATAGTATTACCTAATTACGTATAACGTTATATACTATTACGTAATGACGTATAACGTTATATAGTATTACCTGATTCCGTATAACGTTATACACTATTACGTACTAACGCGTAACGTTATATCCTATTACGTGCTAACTTATAACGTTATATAGTATTACCTGATTACGTATAACGATATAAACTATTACGTAATAACGTATAACGTTATATACTACTACGTACTAACGTATAACGATATAACCTATTACGTAATAACGTATAACGTTATATACTATTACGTAATGACGTATAACGTTATACACTATTACGTAATGACGTATAACGTTATATACTGTTACGTAATAACGTATAACGTTATATACTATTACGTACTAACGTATAACGTTATATAGTATTAGCTGATTACGTATAACGTTATACACTATTTCGTAGTCACGTATAACGTTATGTAGTATTACCTTATCACGTATAAGGTTATGTAGTATTACCTGATTACGTATAGCGTTATATACTATTACGTATTAACGTATAACGTTATATATTATTACGTGCTAACTTATAACGTTATGTAGTATTACCTAATTACGTATAACGTTATATACTATTACGTAATGACGTATAACGATATATACTATTACGTAATAACGTATAACGTTATATACTATTGCGCACTAACGTATAACGTTATATAGTATTACCTAATTACGTATAACGTTATATACTATTACGTAATGACGTATAACGTTATATACTATTACGTAATAACGTATAACGTTATATACTATTACGTACTAACGCGTAACGTTATATAGAATTACCTGATTGCGTATAACGTTATACACTATTACGTACTAACGTGTAACGTTATATCCTATTACGTGCTAACTTATAACGTTATATAGTATTACCTAATTACGTATAACGTTATATACTATTACGTAATGACGTATAACGATATATACTCTTACGTAATAACGTATAACGTTATATACTATTACGTAATAACGTATAACGTTATATACTATTACGTAATAACGTATAACGTTATATACTATTACGTAATGCCGTATAACGTTATATACTATTACGTAATGCCGTATAACGTTTTATACTATTACGTAATAACGTATAACGTTATATACAATTACGTACTAACGTGTAACGCTATCTAGTATGACCTGATTACGTATAACGTTATATACTATTACGTACTAACGTGTAACGTTATATCCTATTACGTCATAACGTATAACGTTATATCCTATTGCGTCATAACGTATAACGATATATGCTATTACGTAATAACGTATAACGTTATATACTATTACGTAATGCCGTATAACGTTATATACTATTACGTAATAACGTATAACGTTATATACTATTACGTACTAACGCGTAACGTTATATAGTATTACCTGATTCCGTATAACGTTATACACTATTACGTACTAACGCGTAACGTTATATCCTATTACGTGCTAACTTATAACGTTATATAGTATTACCTGATTACGTATAACGATATAAACTATTACGTAATAACGTATAACGTTATATACTACTACGTACTAACGTATAAAGATATAACCTATTACGTAATAACGTATAACGTTATATACTATTACGTAATGACGTATAACGTTATACACTATTACGTAATGACGTATAACGTTATATACTGTTACGTAATAACGTATAACGTTATATACTATTACGTACTAACGTATAACGTTATATAGTATTAGCTGATTACGTATAACGTTATACACTATTTCGTAGTCACGTATAACGTTATGTAGTATTACCTTATCACGTATAAGGTTATGTAGTATTACCTGATTACGTATAGCGTTATATACTATTACGTATTAACGTATAACGTTATATATTATTACGTGCTAACTTATAACGTTATGTAGTATTACCTAATTACGTATAACGTTATATACTATTACGTAATGACGTATAACGATATATACTATTACGTAATAACGTATAACGTTATATACTATTGCGCACTAACGTATAACGTTATATAGTATTACCTAATTACGTATAACGTTATATACTATTACGTAATGACGTATAACGTTATATACTATTACGTAATAACGTATAACGTTATATACTATTACGTACTAACGCGTAACGTTATATAGTATTACCTGATTGCGTATAACGTTATACACTATTACGTACTAACGTGTAACGTTATATCCTATTACGTGCTAACTTATAACGTTATATAGTATTACCTAATTACGTATAACGTTATATACTATTACGTAATGACGTATAACGATATATACTATTACGTAATAACGTATAACGTTATATACTATTACGTGCTAACTTATAACGTTATATAGTATTACCTAATTACGTATAACGTTATATACTATTACGTACTAACGTATAACGTTATACACTATTACGTAATAACGTATAACGCTATATACTACTACGTACTAACGTATAACGATATAACCTATTACGTAATAACGTATAACGTTATATACTATTACGTAATAACGTATAACGTTATACACTATTACGTATTAACGTATAACGTTATATACTATTACGTACTAACGTATATCGTTATATAGTAGTACCTTATAATGTATAACGTTATATACTACTACGTACTAACGTATAACGATATAACCTATTACGTAATAACGTATAACGTTATATACTATTACGTAATAACGTATAACATTATATACTATTACGTTATAACGTATAACATTATATACTATTACGTAATGACGTATAACGTTATACACTATTACGTAATGACGTATAACATTATATACTGTTACGTAATAACGTATAACATTATATACTATTACGTAATAACGTATAACGTTATATACTTTTACGTAATGACGTATAACGTTATACACTATTACGTAATGACGTATAACGTTATATACTGTTACGTAATAACGTATAACCTTATATACTATTACGTACTAACGTATAACGTTATATAGTATTAGCTGATTACGTATAACGTTGTACACTATTACGTAATGACGTATAACGTTATATACCATTACGTAATGACGTATAATGTTATATACTATTACGTAATAACGTATAACGTTATATACTATTATGTACTGACGTATATCGTTATATAGTATTACCTTATAACGTATAACGTTATATAATACTACGTACTAACGTAAACCGATATAAACTATTACGTAATAACTTATAACGTTATATGCTATGACGTACTAACGTATGACGTTATATACTATTACGTAGTAACGTATAACGTTATGTAGTATTACCTTATGACGTATAAGGTTATGTAGTATTACCTGATTACGTATAGCGTTATCTACTATTACGTATTAACGTATAACGTTATATACTATTACGTGCTAACTTATAACGTTATATAGTATTACCTAATTACGTATAACGTTATATACTATTACGTACTAACGTATAACGTTATACACTATTACGTAATAACGTATAACGCTATATACTACTACGTACTAACGTATAACGATATAACCTATTACGTAATAACGTATAACGTTATATACTATTACGTAATAACGTATAACGTTATACACTATTACGTATTAACGTATAACGTTATATACTATTACGTACTAACGTATATCGTTATATAGTAGTACCTTATAATGTATAACGTTATATACTATTACGTACTAACGTATAACGTTATATAGTATTAGCTGATTACGTGTAACGTTGTACACTATTACGTAATGACGTATAACGTTATATACCATTACGTAATGACGTATAATGTTATATACTATTACGTAATAACGTATAACGTTATATACTATTACGTACTAACGTATATCGTTATATAGTATTACCTTACAACGTATAACGTTATATATTACTACGTACTAACGTAAAACGATATAAACTATTACGTAATAACGTATAAAGTTATATGCTATGACGTACTAACGTATGACGTTATATAGTATTACCTGATTACGTATAACGTGATATACTATTACGTACTAACGTATAACGTTATATACTATTACGTACTAACGTATAACGTTATATAGTATTACCTGATTACGTATAACGTTATATACTATTACGTACTAACGTATAACGTTATATACTATTACGTAATAACGTATAACGTTATATACTATTACGTAATAACGTATAACGTTATATACTATTACGTAATAACGTATAACGTTATATACTATTACGTAATGCCGTATAACGTTATATACTATTACGTAATGCCGTATAACGTTTTATACTATTACGTAATAACGTATAACGTTATATACAATTACGTACTAACGTGTAACGCTATCTAGTATGACCTGATTACGTATAACGTTATATACTATTACGTACTAACGTGTAACGTTATATCCTATTACGTCATAACGTATAACGTTATATCCTATTACGTCATAACGTATAACGTTATATACTATTACGTAATAACGTATAACGTTATATACTATTACGTAATGCCGTATAACGTTATATACTATTACGTAATAACGTATAACGTTATATACTATTACGTACTAACGCGTAACGTTATATAGTATTACCTGATTCCGTATAACGTTATACACTATTACGTACTAACGCGTAACGTTATATCCTATTACGTGCTAACTTATAACGTTATATAGTATTACCTGATTACGTATAACGATATAAACTATTACGTAATAACGTATAACGTTATATACTACTACGTACTAACGTATAACGATATAACCTATTACGTAATAACGTATAACGTTATATACTATTACGTAATGACGTATAACGTTATACACTATTACGTAATGACGTATAACGTTATATACTGTTACGTAATAACGTATAACGTTATATACTATTACGTACTAACGTATAACGTTATATAGTATTAGCTGATTACGTATAACGTTATACACTATTTCGTAGTCACGTATAACGTTATGTAGTATTACCTTATCACGTATAAGGTTATGTAGTATTACCTGATTACGTATAGCGTTATATACTATTACGTATTAACGTATAACGTTATATATTATTACGTGCTAACTTATAACGTTATGTAGTATTACCTAATTACGTATAACGTTATATACTATTACGTACTAACGTATAACGTTATACACTATTACGTAATAACGTATAACGTTATATACTATTACGTACTAACACATATTGTTATATAGTATTACCTAATAACCTGTAACGTTATATAATACTACGTGCAGACGTATAACGATATATACTATTACGTAATAACGTATAACGTTATATACTATTACGTAATGCCGTAGAACGTTATATACTATTACGTAATAACGTATAACGTTATATACTATTACGCAATGCCGTATAACGTTATACACTATTACGTAATGACGTATAACGTTATATACCATTACGTAATGACGTATAATGTTATATACTATTACGTAATAACGTATAACGTTATATACTATTACGTACTAACGTATATCGTTATATAGTATTACCTTATAACGTATAACGTTATATACAATTACGTAATAACGTATGACGTTATATAGTATTACATGATTACGTATAACGTGATATACTATTACGTACTAACGTGTAACATTATATACTATTACGTACTAACGCGTAACGTTATATAGTATTATCTGATTGCGTATAACGTTATACACTATTACGTACTAACGTGTAACGTTATATCCTATTACGTGCTAACTTATAACGTTATATAGTATTACCTAATTACGTATAACGTTATATACTATTACGTAATGACGTATAAGGATATATACTATTACGTAATAACGTATAACGTTATATACTATTGCGCACTAACGTATAACGTTATATAGTATTACCTAATTACGTATAACGTTATATACTATTACGTAATGACGTATAACGTTATATACTATTACGTAATAACGTATAACGTTATATACTATTACGTACTAACGTATAACGTTATATACTATTACGTACTAAAGTATAACGTTATACACTATTACGTAATGACGTATAACGTTATATACTATTACGTAATGACGTATAACGATATATACTATTACGTAATAACGTATAACGTTATATACTATTGCGCACTAACGTATAACGTTATACACTATTACGTATTAACGTATAACGTTATATACTATTACGTACTAACGTATATCGTTATATAGTAGTACCTTATAATGTATAACGTTATATACTACTACGTACTAACGTATAACGATATAACCTACTACGTAATAACGTATAACGTTATATACTATTACGTGCTAACGTATATCGTTATATAGTCATACCTTATAATGTATAACGTTATATACTATTACGTAATAACGTATAACGTTATATACTATTACGTAATGACGTATAACGTTATACACTATTACGTAATGGCGTATAACGTTATATACTGTTACGTAATAACGTATAACGTTATATACTATTACGTACTAACGTATAACGTTATATAGTATTAGCTGATTACATATAACGTTATATACCATTACGTAATGACGTATAATGTTATATACTATTACGTAATAACGTATAACGTTATATACTATTACGTACTAACGTATATCGTTATATAGTATTACCTTATAACGTATAACGTTATATAATACTACGTACTAACGTAAAACGATATAAACTATTACGTAATAACGTATAACGTTATATGCTATGACGTACTAACGTATGACGTCATATACTATTACGTAGTCACGTATAACGTTATGTAGTATTACCTTATGACGTATAAGGTTATGTAGTATTACCTGATTACGTATAGCGCTATATACTATTACGTATTAACGTATAACGTTATATACTATTACGTGCTAACTTATAACGTTATATAGTATTACCTAATTACGTATAACGTTATATACTATTACGTAATGACGTATGACGTTATATAGTATTACATGATTACGTATAACGTGATATACTATTACGTACTAACGTGTAACATTATATACTATTACGTACTAACGCGTAACGTTATATAGTATTACCTGATTGCGTATAACGTTATACACTATTACGTACTAACGTGTAACGTTATATCCTATTACGTGCTAACTTATAACGTTATATAGTATTACCTAATTACGTATAACGTTATATACTATTGCGCACTAACGTATAACGTTATATAGTATTACCTAATTACGTATAACGTTATATACTATTACGTAATGACGTATAACGTTATATACTATTACGTAATAACGTATAACGTTATATACTATTACGTACTAACGTATAACGTTATATACTATTACGTACTAAAGTATAACGTTATACACTATTACGTAATGACGTATAACGTTATATACTATTACGTAATGACGTATAACGATATATACTATTACGTAATAACGTATAACGTTATATACTATTGCGCACTAACGTATAACGTTATACACTATTACGTATTAACGTATAACGTTATATACTATTACGTACTAACGTATATCGTTATATAGTAGTACCTTATAATGTATAACGTTATATACTACTACGTACTAACGTATAACGATATAACCTACTACGTAATAACGTATAACGTTATATACTATTACGTATTAACGTATAACGTTATATACTATTACGTACTAACGTATATCGTTATATAGTCATACCTTATAATGTATAACGTTATATACTACTACGTACTAACGTATAACGATATAACCTACTACGTAATAACGTATAACGTTATATACTATTACGTTATAACGAATAACATTATATACTCTTACGTAATGACGTATAACGTTATACACTATTACGTAATGACGTATAACGTTATATACTGTTACGTAATAGCGTATAACGATATAACCTATTACGTAATAACGTATAACGTTATATACTATTACGTAATGCCGTATAACGTTATATACTATTACGTAATAACGTATAACGTTATATACTATTACGTACTAACGCGTAACGTTATATAGAATTACCTGATTCCGTATAACGTTATACACTATTACGTACTGACGCGTAACGTTATATCCTATTACGTGCTAACTTATAACGTTATATAATATTACCTGATTACGTATAACGTTATATACTATTACGTACTAACGTATAACGTTATATACTATTACGTAATAACGTATAACGTTATATACTATTACGTAATATCGTATAACGTTATATACTATTACGTACTAACACATATTGTTATATAGTATTACCTAATAACCTGTAACGTTATATAATACTACGTGCTAACGTATAACGATATAAACTATTACGTAATAACGTATAACGTTATATACTACTACGTAATAACGTATAACGATATAACCTATTACGTAATAACGTATAACGTTATATACTATTACGTAATGACGTATAACGTTATACACTATTACGTAATGACGTATAACGTTATATACTGTTACGTAATAACGTATAACGTTATATACTATTACGTACTAACGTATAACGTTATATAGTATTAGCTGATTACGTATAACGTTCTGCACTATTACGTAATGACGTATAACGTTATATACCATTACGTAATGACGTATAATGTTATATACTATTACGTAATAACGTATAACGTTATATACTATTACGTACTAACGTATATCGTTATATAGTACTACCTTATAACGTATAACGTTATATACAATTACGTAATAACGTATGACGTTATATAGTATTACATGATTACGTATAACGTGATATACTATTACGTACTAACGTGTAACGTTATATACTATTACGTACTAACGTATAACGTTATATCCTATTACGTCATAACGTATAACGTTATATACTATTACGTACTAACGTATATCGTTATATTGTATTACCTTATAATGTATAACGTTATATACTACTACGTACTAACGTATAACGATATAACCTATTACGTAATAACGTATAACGTTATATTCTATTACGTAATAACGTATGACGTTATATAGTATTACCTGATTACGTATAACGTTATATACTATTACGTACTAACGTATAACGTTATATACTATTACGTAATAACGTATAACGTTATATACTATTACGTAATATCGTATAACGTTATATACTATTACGTACTAACACATATTGTTATATAGTATTACCTAATAACCTGTAACGTTATATAATACTACGTGCTAACGTATAACGATATAAACTATTACGTAATAACGTATAACGTTATATACTACTACGTACTAACGTATAACGATATAACCTACTACGTAATAACGTATAACGTTATATACTATTACGTATTAACGTATAACGTTATATACTATTACGTACTAACGTATATCGTTATATAGTCATACCTTATAATGTATAACGTTATATACTACTACGTACTAACGTATAACGATATAACCTACTACGTAATAACGTATAACGTTATATACTATTACGTTATAACGAATAACATTATATACTCTTACGTAATGACGTATAACGTTATACACTATTACGTAATGACGTATAACGTTATATACTGTTACGTAATAGCGTATAACGATATAACCTATTACGTAATAACGTATAACGTTATATACTATTACGTAATGCCGTATAACGTTATATACTATTACGTAATAACGTATAACGTTATATACTATTACGTACTAACGCGTAACGTTATATAGAATTACCTGATTCCGTATAACGTTATACACTATTACGTACTGACGCGTAACGTTATATCCTATTACGTGCTAACTTATAACGTTATATAATATTACCTGATTACGTATAACGTTATATACTATTACGTACTAACGTATAACGTTATATACTATTACGTAATAACGTATAACGTTATATACTATTACGTAATATCGTATAACGTTATATACTATTACGTACTAACACATATTGTTATATAGTATTACCTAATAACCTGTAACGTTATATAATACTACGTGCTAACGTATAACGATATAAACTATTACGTAATAACGTATAACGTTATATACTACTACGTAATAACGTATAACGATATAACCTATTACGTAATAACGTATAACGTTATATACTATTACGTAATGACGTATAACGTTATACACTATTACGTAATGACGTATAACGTTATATACTGTTACGTAATAACGTATAACGTTATATACTATTACGTACTAACGTATAACGTTATATAGTATTAGCTGATTACGTATAACGTTCTGCACTATTACGTAATGACGTATAACGTTATATACCATTACGTAATGACGTATAATGTTATATACTATTACGTAATAACGTATAACGTTATATACTATTACGTACTAACGTATATCGTTATATAGTATTACCTTATAACGTATAAGTTATATACAATTACGTAATAACGTATGACGTTATATAGTATTACATGATTACGTATAACGTGATATACTATTACGTACTAACGTGTAACGTTGTATACTATTACGTACTAACGTATAACGTTATATCCTATTACGTCATAACGTATAACGTTATATACTATTACGTACTAACGTATATCGTTATATTGTATTACCTTATAATGTATAACGTTATATACTACTACGTACTAACGTATAACGATATAACCTATTACGTAATAACGTATAACGTTATATTCTATTACGTAATA
This sequence comes from Bombus pascuorum, assembly GCF_905332965.1. NCBI lineage: Eukaryota > Metazoa > Arthropoda > Insecta > Hymenoptera > Apidae > Bombus > Bombus pascuorum. Next base: position 1,428,411 of record NC_083493.1, on the reverse strand, counting down.
ACGTATGACGTTATATAGTATTACCTGATTACGTATAACGTGATATACTATTACGTACTAACGTATAACGTTATATACTATTACGTACTAACGTATATCGTTATATAGTATTGCCTTATAACGTATAACGTTATATATTACTACGTACTAACGTAAAACGATATAAACTATTACGTAATAACGTATAACGTTATATGCTATGACGTACTAACGTATGACGTTATATAGTATTACCTGATTACGTATAACGTTATATACTATTACGTACTAACGTATAACGTTATATACCATTACGTAATAACGTATAACGTTATATACTATTACGTAATAACGTATAACGTTATATACTATTACGTAATAACGTATAACGTAATACACTATTACGTAATGCCGTATAACGATATATACTATTACGTAATGCCGTATAACGTTTTATACTATTCCGTAATAACGTATAACGTTATATACTATTACGTACTAACGTAGATCGTTATATAGTATTACCTTATAACGTATAACGTTATATAATACTACGTACTAACGTAAAACGATATAAACTATTACGTAATAACGTATAACGTTATATGCTATGACGTACTAACGTATGACGTTATATACTATTACGTAGTCACGTATAACGTTATGTAGTATTACCTTATGACGTATAAGGTTATGTAGTATTACCTGATTACGTATAGCGTTATATACTATTACGTACCAACGTATAACGTTATACACTATTACGTAATAACGTATAACGTTATATACTATTACGTACTAACACATATTGTTATATAGTATTACCTAATATCCTGTAACGTTATATAATACTACGTGCTGACGTATAACGATATATACTATTACGTAATAACGTATAACGTTATATACTATTACATAATGCCGTAGAACGTTATATACTATTACGTAATAACGTATAACGTTATATACAATTACGTAATAACGTATGACGTTATATAGTATTACCTGATTACGTATAACGTGATATACTATTACGTACTAACGTATAACGTTATATACTATTACGTACTAACGTATATCGTTATATAGTATTACCTTATAACGTATAACGTTATATATTACTACGTACTAACGTAAAACGATATAAACTATTACGTAATAACGTATAACGTTATATGCTATGACGTACTAACGTATGACGTTATATAGTATTACCTGATTACGTATAACGTTATATACTATTACGTACTAACGTATAACGTTATATACCATTACGTAATAACTTATAACGTTATATACTATTACGTAATAACGTATAACGTTATATACTATTACGTAATAACGTATAACGTTATACACTATTACGTAATGCCGTATAACGATATATACTATTACGTAATGCCGTATAACGTTTTATACTATTCCGTAATAACGTATAACGTTATATACTATTACGTACTAACGTAGATCGTTATATAGTATTACCTTATAACGTATAACGTTATATAATACTACGTACTAACGTAAAACGATATAAACTATTACGTAATAACGTATAACGTTATATGCTATGACGTACTAACGTATGACGTTATATACTATTACGTAGTCACGTATAACGTTATGTAGTATTACCTTATGACGTATAAGGTTATGTAGTATTACCTGATTACGTATAGCGTTATATACTATTACGTATTAACGTATCACGTTATATACTATTACGTGCTAACTTATAACGTTATATAGTATTACCTAATTACGTATAACGTTATATAATATTACGTAATAACGTATAACGTTATATACAATTACGTACTAACGTATAACGTTATATACTATTACGTACTAACGTATAACGTTATATAGTATTACCTGAATACGTATAACGTTATATACTATTACGTACTAACGTATAACGTTATACACTATTACGTAATAACGTATAACGTTATATACTATTACGTACTAACACATATTGTTATATAGTATTACCTAATAACCTGTAACGTTATATAATACTACGTGCTGACGTATAACGATATATACTATTACGTAATAACGTATAAAGTTATATACTATTACGTAATGCCGTAGAACGTTATATACTATTACGTAATAACGTATAACGTTATATACAATTACGTAATAACGTATAACGCTATATACTACTACGTACTAACGTATAACGATATAACCTATTACGTAATAACGTATAACGTTATATCCTATTACGTCATAACGTATAACGTTATATCCTATTACGTCATAACGTATAACGTTATATACTATTACTTAATAACGTATAACGTTATATACTATTACGTAATATCGTATAACGTTATATACTATTACGTACTAACACATATTGTTATATAGTATTACCTAATAATCTGTAACGTTATATAATACTACGTGCTAACGTATAACGATATAAACTATTACGTAATAACGTATAACGTTATATACTACTACGTACTAACGTATAACGATATAACCTATTACGTAATAACGTATAACGTTATATACTATTACGTAATGACGTATAACGTTATACACTATTACGTAATGACGTATAACGTTATATACTGTTACGTAATAACGTATAACGTTATATACTATTACGTACTAACGTATAACGTTATATAGTATTAGCTGATTACGTATAACGTTATGCACTATTACGTAATGACGTATAACGTTATATACCATTACGTAATGACGTATAATGTTATATACTATTACGTAATAACGTATAACGTTATATACTATTACGTACTAACGTATATCGTTATATAGTATTACCTTATAACGTATAACGTTATATACAATTACGTAATAACGTATGACGTTATATAGTATTACATGATTACGTATAACGTGATATACTATTACGTACTAACGTGTAACGTTATATACTATTACGTACTAACGTATAACGTTATATCCTATTACGTCATAACGTATAACGTTATATACTATTACGTACTGATGTATATCGTTATATTGTATTACCTTATAATGTATAACGTTATATACTACTACGTACTAACGTATAACGATATAACCTATTACGTAATAACGTATAACGTTATATTCTATTACGTAATAACGTATGACGTTATATAGTATTACCTGATTACGTATAACGTGATATACTATTACGTACTAACGTATAACGTTATATACTATTACGTACTAACGTATATCGTTATATAGTATTACCTTATAACGTATAACGTTATATATTACTACGTACTAACGTAAAACGATATAAACTATTACGTAATAACGTATAACGTTATATGCTATGACGTACTAACGTATGACGTTATATAGTATTACCTGATTACGTATAACGTTATATACTATTACGTACTAACGTATAACGTTATATACCATTACGTAATAACGTATAACGTTATATACTATTACGTAATAACGTATAACGTAATACACTATTACGTAATGCCGTATAACGATATACATATACTATTACGTAATGCCGTATAACGTTTTATACTATTCCGTAATAACGTATAACGTTATATACTATTACGTACTAACGTAGATCGTTATATAGTATTACCTTATAACGTATAACGTTATATAATACTACGTACTAACGTAAAACGATATAAACTATTACGTAATAACGTATAACGTTATATGCTATGACGTACTAACGTATGACGTTATATACTATTACGTAGTCACGTATAACGTTATGTAGTATTACCTTATGACGTATAAGGTTATGTAGTATTACCTGATTACGTATAGCGTTATATACTATTACGTACTAACGTATAACGTTATACACTATTACGTAATAACGTATAACGTTATATACTATTACGTACTAACACATATTGTTATATAGTATTACCTAATAACCTGTAACGTTATATAATACTACGTGCTGACGTATAACGATATATACTATTACGTAATAACGTATAACGTTATATACTATTACATAATGCCGTAGAACGTTATATACTATTACGTAATAACGTATAACGTTATATACAATTACGTAATAACGTATGACGTTATATAGTATTACCTGATTACGTATAACGTGATATACTATTACGTACTAACGTATAACGTTATATACTATTACGTACTAACGTATATCGTTATATAGTATTAACTTATAACGTATAACGTTATATATTACTACGTACTAACGTAAAATGATATAAACTATTAAGTAATAACGTATAACGTTATATGCTATGACGTACTAACGTATGACGTTATATAGTATTACCTGATTACGTATAACGTTATATACTATTACGTACTAACGTATAACGTTATATACCATTACGTAATAACTTATAACGTTATATACTATTACGTAATAACGTATAACGTTATATACTATTACGTAATAACGTATAACGTTATACACTATTACGTAATGCCGTATAACGATATATACTATTACGTAATGCCGTATAACGTTTTATACTATTCCGTAATAACGTATAACGTTATATACTATTACGTACTAACGTAGATCGTTATATAGTATTACCTTATAACGTATAACGTTATATAATACTACGTACTAACGTAAAACGATATAAACTATTACGTAATAACGTATAACGTTATATGCTATGACGTACTAACGTATGACGTTATATACTATTACGTAGTCACGTATAACGTTATGTAGTATTACCTTATGACGTATAAGGTTATGTAGTATTACCTGATTACGTATAGCGTTATATACTATTACGTATTAACGTATCACGTTATATACTATTACGTGCTAACTTATAACGTTATATAGTATTACCTAATTACGTATAACGTTATATAATATTACGTAATAACGTATAACGTTATATACAATTACGTACTAACGTATAACGTTATATACTATTACGTACTAACGTATAACGTTATATAGTATTACCTGAATACGTATAACGTTATATACTATTACGTACTAACGTATAACGTTATACACTATTACGTAATAACGTATAACGTTATATACTATTACGTACTAACACATATTGTTATATAGTATTACCTAATAACCTGTAACGTTATATAATACTACGTGCTGACGTATAACGATATATACTATTACGTAATAACGTATAAAGTTATATACTATTACGTAATGCCGTAGAACGTTATATACTATTACGTAATAACGTATAACGTTATATACAATTACGTAATAACGTATGACGTTATATAGTATTACCTGATTACGTATAACGTGATATACTATTACGTACTAACGTGTAACGTTATATACTATTACGTACTGACGTATAACGTTATATAGTAATACCTGATTACGTATAACGTGATATACTATTACGTACTAACGTGTAACGTTATATACTATTACGTACTAACGTATAACGTTATATCCTATTACGTCATAACCTATAACGTTATATTCTATTACGTAATAACGTATGACGTTATATAGTATTACCTGATTACGTATAACGTGATATACTATTACGTACTAACGTATAACGTTATATACTATTACGTACTAACGTATAACGTTATATAGTATTACCTGATTACGTATAACGTTATATACTATTACGTAATAACGTATAACGTTATATACTATTACGTACTAACGTATATCGTTATATAGTATTACCTTATAACGTATAACGTTATATATTACTACGTACTAACGTAAAACGATATAAACTATTACGTAATAACGTATAACGTTATATGCTATGACGTACTAACGTATGACGTTATATAGTATTACCTGATTACGTATAACGTTATATACTATTACGTACTAACGTATAACGTTATATACTATTACGTAATAACGTATAACGTTATATAGTATTACGTAATAACGTATAACGTTATATACTATTACGTAATAACGTATAACGTTATATACTATTACGTAATAACGTATAACGTTATATACTATTACGTAATGCCGTATAACGTTATATACTATTACGTAATAACGTATAACGTTATATACAATTACGTACTAACGTGTAACGTTATATAGTATTTCCTGATTACGTATAACGTTATATACTATTACGTACTAACGTGTAACGTTATATCCTATTACGTCATAACGTATAACGTTATATCCTATTACGTCATAACGTATAACGTTATATACTATTACGTAATAACGTATAACGTTATATACTATTACGTAATAACGTATAACGTTATATACTATTACGTAATAACGTATAACGTTATATACTATTACGTAATGCCGTATAACGTTATATACTATTACGTAATAACGTATAACGTTATATACAATTACGTACTAACGTGTAACGTTATATAGTATGACCTGATTACGTATAACGTTATATACTATTACGTACTAACGTGTAACGTTATATCCTATTACGTCATAACGTATAACGTTATATCCTATTACGTCATAACGTATAACGTTATATACTATTACGTAATAACGTATAACGTTATATACTATTACGTAATGCCGTATAACGTTATATACTATTACGTAATAACGTATAACGTTATATACTATTACGTACTAACGCGTAACGTTATATAGTATTACCTCATTCCGTATAACGTTATACACTATTACGTACTAACGTGTAACGTTATATCCTATTACGTGCTAACTTATAACGTTATATAGTATTACCTGATTACGTATAACGTTATATACTATTACGTAATAACGTATAACGTTATATACTATTACGTACTAACGTATATCGTTATATAGTATTACCTTATAACGTATAACGTTATATATTACTACGTACTAACGTAAAACGATATAAACTATTACGTAATAACGTATAACGTTATATGCTATGACGTACTAACGTAAGACGTTATATAGTATTACCTGATTACGTATAACGTTATATACTATTACGTACTAACGTATAACGTTATATACTATTACGTAATAACGTATAACGTTATATAGTATTACGTAATAACGTATAACGTTATATACTATTACGTAATAACGTATAACGTTATATACTATTACGTAATAACGTATAACGTTATATACTATTACGTAATGCCGTATAACGTTATATACTATTACGTAATAACGTATAACGTTATATACAATTACGTACTAACGTGTAACGTTATATAGTATGACCTGATTACGTATAACGTTATATACTATTACGTACTAACGTATATCGTTATATAGTATTACCTGATTACGTATAACGTTATATACTATTACGTACTAACGTATAACGTTATATACCATTACGTAATAACGTATAACGTTATATACTATTACGTAATAACGTATAACGTTATATACTATTACGTAATAACGTATAACGTAATACACTATTACGTAATGCCGTATAACGATATATACTATTACGTAATGCCGTATAACGTTTTATACTATTCCGTAATAACGTATAACGTTATATACTATTACGTACTAACGTAGATCGTTATATAGTATTACCTTATAACGTATAACGTTATATAATACTACGTACTAACGTAAAACGATATAAACTATTACGTAATAACGTATAACGTTATATGCTATGACGTACTAACGTATGACGTTATATACTATTACGTAGTCACGTATAACGTTATGTAGTATTACCTTATGACGTATAAGGTTATGTAGTATTACCTGATTACGTATAGCGTTATATACTATTACGTACTAACGTATAACGTTATACACTATTACGTAATAACGTATAACGTTATATACTATTACGTACTAACACATATTGTTATATAGTATTACCTAATAACCTGTAACGTTATATAATACTACGTGCTGACGTATGACGATATATACTATTACGTAATAACGTATAACGTTATATACTATTACATAATGCCGTAGAGCGTTATATACTATTACGTAATAACGTATAACGTTATATACAATTACGTAATAACGTATGACGTTATATATTATTACCTGATTACGTATAACGTGATATACTATTACGTACTAACGTGTAACGTTATATACTATTACGTACTAACGTATAACGTTATATAGTATTACCTGATTACGTATAACGTGATATACTATTACGTACTAACGTGTAACGTTATATACTATTACGTACTAACGTATAACGTTATATCCTATTACGTCATAACCTATAACGTTATATACTATTACGTACTAACGTATATCGTTATATAGTATTACCTTATAATGTATAACGTTATATACTACTACGTACTAACGTATAACGATATAACCTATTACGTAATAACGTATAACGTTATATACTATTACGTACTAACACATATTGTTATATAGTATTCCCTAATAACCTGTAACGTTATATAATACTACGTGCTGACGTATAACGATATATACTATTACGTAATAACGTATAACGTTATATACTATTACGTAATGCCGTAGAGCGTTATATACTATTACGTAATAACGTATAACGTTATATACAATTACGTAATAACGTATGACGTTATATAGTATTACCTGATTACGTATAACGTGATATACTATTACGTAATAACGTATAACGTTATATACTATTACGTACTAACGTATATCGTTATATACTATTACGTAATAACGTATAACGTTATATACTATTACGTAATGCCGTATAACGTTATATACTATTACGTAATGCCGTATAACGTTTTATACTATTACGTAATAACGTATAACGTTATATACAATTACGTACTAACGTGTAACGTTATATAGTATGACCTGATTACGTATAACGTTATATACTATTACGTAATAACGTATAACGTTATATACTATTACGTACTAACGTATAACGGTATATACTATTACGAAATGACGTATAACGTTAGACACTATTACGTACTAACGTATAACGTTATATACTATTACGTATTAACGTATAACGTTATATACTATTACGTGCTAACTTATAACGTTATATAGTATTACCTAATTACGTATAACCATATATACTATTACGTACTAACGTATAACGTTATATACTATTACGTAATAACGTATAACGTTATATACTATTATGTAATAACGTATAACGTTATATACTATTACGTACTAACACATATAGTTATATAGTATTACCTAATAACCTGAAACGTTATATAATACTACGTGCTAATGTATAACGATATAAACTATTACGTAATAACGTATAACGTTATATACTACTACGTACTAACGTATAACGATATAACCTATTACGTAATAACGTATAACGTTATATACTATTACGTAATAACGTATAACATTATACACTATTACGTATTAACGTATAACGTTATATACTATTACGTAATAACGTATAACGTTATATACTATTACGTAATAACGTATAACGTTATATACTATTGCGTACTAACGTATAACGTTATATACTATTACGTAATAACGTATAACGTTATATACTATTACGTAATAACGTATAACGTTATACACTATTACGTATTAACGTATAACGTTATATACTATTACGTACTAACGTATATCGTTATATAGTATTCCCTAATAACCTGTAACGTTATATAATACTACGTGCTGACGTATAACGATATATACTATTACGTAATAACGTATAACGTTATATACTATTACGTAATGCCGTAGAGCGTTATATACTATTACGTAATAACGTATAACGTTATATACAATTACGTAATAACGTATGACGTTATATAGTATTACCTGATTACGTATAACGTGATATACTATTACGTAATAACGTATAACGTTATATACTATTACGTACTAACGTATATCGTTATATACTATTACGTAATAACGTATAACGTTATATACTATTACGTAATGCCGTATAACGTTATATACTATTACGTATTAACGTATAACGTTATATACTATTACGTGCTAACTTATAACGTTATATAGTATTACCTAATTACGTATAACCATATATACATACTATTACGCACTACCGTATAACGTTATACACTATTACGTAATAACGTATAACGTTATATATTACTACGTACTAACGTAAAACGATATAAACTATTACGTAATAACGTATAACGTTATATGCTATGACGTACTAACGTATGACGTTATATAGTATTACCTGATTACGTATAACGTGATATACTATTACGTACTAACGTATAACGTTATATACTATTACGTACTAACGTATAACGTTATATAGTATTACCTGATTACGTATAACGTTATATACTATTACGTACTAACGTATAACGTTATATACTATTACGTAATAACGTATAACGTTATATACTATTACGTAATAACGTATAACGTTATATACTATTACGTAATAACGTAAAACGTTATATACTATTACGTAATGCCGTATAACGTTATATACTATTACGTAATGCCGTATAACGTTATATACTATTACGTAATAACGTATAACGTTATATACTATTACGTACTAACGCGTAACGTTATATAGTATTACCTGATTCCGTATAACGTTATACACTATTACGTACTAACGTGTAACGTTATATCCTATTACGTGCTAACTTATAACGTTATATAGTATTACCTGATTACGTATAACGTTATATACTATTACGTACTAACGTATAACGTTATATACTATTACGTAATAACGTATAACGTTATATACTATTACGTAATAACGTATAACGTTATATACTATTACGTACTAACACATATAGTTATATAGTATTACCTAATAACCTGAAACGTTATATAATACTACGTGCTAATGTATAACGATATAAACTATTACGTAATAACGTATAACGTTATATACTACTACGTACTAACGTATAACGATATAACCTATTACGTAATAACGTATAACGTTATATACTATTACGTAATAACGTATAACGTTATACACTATTACGTATTAACGTATAACGTTATATACTATTACGTAATAACGTATAACGTTATATACTATTACGTAATAACGTATAACGTTATATACTATTACGTACTAACACATATAGTTATATAGTATTACCTAATAACCTGAAACGTTATATAATACTACGTGCTAATGTATAACGATATAAACTATTACGTAATAACGTATAACGTTATATACTACTACGTACTAACGTATAACGATATAACCTATTACGTAATAACGTATAACGTTATACACTATTACGTATTAACGTATAACGTTATATACTATTACGTAATAACGTATAACGTTATATACTATTACGTAATAACGTATAACGTTATATACTATTGCGTACTAACGTATAACGTTATATACTATTACGTACTAAAGTATAACGTTATACACTATTACGTAATGACGTATAACGTTATATCCTATTACGTAATGACGTATAACGATATATACTATTACGTAATAACGTATAACGTTATATACTATTACGAACTAACGTATATCGTTATACAGTATTACCTTGTAACGTATAACGTTATATAATACAACGTACTTCCGTAAAACGATATAAACTATTACGTAATAACGTATAACGTTATATACTATTGAGCACTAACGTATAACGTTATATAGTATTACCTGATTACGTATAACGTTATATACTATTACGTACTAACGTATAACGGTATATACTATTACGAAATGACGTATAACGTTAGACACTATTACGTACTAACGTATAACGTTATATACTATTACGTATTAACGTATAACGTTATATACTATTACGTGCTAACTTATAACGTTATATAGTATTACCTAATTACGTATAACCATATATACTATTACGCACTACCGTATAACGTTATACACTATTACGTAATAACGTATAACGCTATATATTACTACGTACTAACGTATAACGATATAACCTATTACGTAATAACGTATAACGTTATATACTATTACGTAATAACGTATAACGTTATATACTATTACGTACTAACGTATAACGGTATATACTATTACGAAATGACGTATAACGTTAGACACTATTACGTACTAACGTATAACGTTATATACTATTACGTATTAACGTATAACGTTATATACTATTACGTGCTAACTTATAACGTTATACAGTATTACCTAATTACGTATAACCATATATACTATTACGCACTACCGTATAACGTTATACACTATTACGTAATAACGTATAACGCTATATACTACTACGTACTAACGTATAACGATATAACCTATTACGTAATAACGTATAACGTTATATACTATTACGTACTAACACATATTGTTATATAGTATTACCTAATAACCTGTAACGTTATATAATACTACGTGCTGACGTATAACGATATATACTATTACGTAATAACGTATAACGTTATATACTATTACGTAATGCCGTAGAGCGTTATATACTATTACGTAATAACGTATAACGTTATATACAATTACGTAATAACGTATGACGTTATATAGTATTACCTGATTACGTATAACGTTATATACTATTACGTAATAACGTATAACGTTATATACTATTACGTACTAACACATATAGTTATATAGTATTACCTAATAACCTGAAACGTTATATAATACTACGTGCTAACGTATAACGATATAAACTATTACGTAATAACGTATAACGTTATATACTACTACGTACTAACGTATAACGATATAACCTATTATATAATAACGTATAACGTTATATTCTATTACGTAATAACGTATAACGTTATACACTATTACGTACTAATGTATAACGTTATACACTATTACGTACTAATGTATAACGTTATATACTATTACGTAATAACGTATAACGTTATATACTATTACGTAATAACGTATAACGTTATATACTATTACGTAATAACGTATAACGTTATATACTATTGCGCACTAACGTATAACGTTATATACTATTACGTACTAAAGTATAACGTTATACACTATTACGTAATGACGTATAACGTTATATCCTATTACGTAATGACGTATAACGTTATATCCTATTACGTAATGACGTATAACGATATATACTATTACGTAATAACGTATAACGTTATATACTATTGAGCACTAACGTATAACGTTATATAGTATTACCTGATTACGTATAACGTTATATACAATTACGTATTAACGTATAACGTTATATACTATTACGTGCTAACGTATAACGTTATATAGTATTACCTAATTACGTATAACCATATATACTATTACGTACTAACGTATAACGTTATACACTATTACGCTATATACTACTACGTACTAACGTATAACGATATAACCTATTACGTAATAACGTATAACGTTATATACTATTACGTAATAACGTATATCGTTATATAGTAGTACCTTATAATGTATAACGTTATACACTATTACGTTCTAATGTATAACGTTATATACTATTACGCACTACCGTATAACGTTATACACTATTACGTAATAACGTATAACGCTATATACTACTACGTACTAACGTATAACGATATAACCTATTACGTAATAACGTATAACGTTATATACTATTACGTACTAACACATATTGTTATATAGTATTACCTAATAACCTGTAACGTTATATAATACTACGTGCTGACGTATAACGATATATACTATTACGTAATAACGTATAACGTTATATACTATTACGTAATGCCGTAGAGCGTTATATACTATTACGTAATAACGTATAACGTTATATACAATTACGTAATAACGTATGACGTTATATACTATTACGTACTAACGTATATCGTTATATAGTATTACCTTATAACGTATAACGTTATATATTACTACGTACTAACGTAAAACGATATAAACTATTACGTAATAACGTATAACGTTATATGCTATGACGTACTAACGTATGACGTTATATACTATTACCTGATTACGTATAACGTGATATACTATTACGTACTAACGTATAACGTTATATACTATTACGTACTAACGTATAACGTTATATAGTATTACCTGATTACGTAAAACGTTATATACTATTACGTACTAACGTATAACGTTATATAGTATTACCTGATTACGTAAAACGTTATATACTATTACGTACTAACGTATAACGTTATATACTATTACGTAATAACGTATAACGTTATATACTATTACGTAATAACGTATAACGTTATATACTATTACGTAATAACGTATAACGTTATATACTATTACGTAATGCCGTATAACGTTATATACTATTACGTAATGCCGTATAACGTTTTATACTATTACGTAATAACATATAACGTTATATACAATTACGTACTAACGTGTAACGTTATATAGTATGACCTGATTACGTATAACGTTATATACTATTACGTACTAACGTGTAACGTTATATCCTATTACGTCATAACGTATAACGTTATATCCTATTACGTCATAACGTATAACGTTATATACTATTACGTAATAACGTATAACGTTATATACTATTACGTAATGCCGTATAACGTTATATACTATTACGTAATAACGTATAACGTTATATACTATTACGTACTAACGCGTAACGTTATATAGTATTACCTGATTCCGTATAACGTTATACACTATTACGTACTAACGTGTAACGTTATATCCTATTACGTGCTAACTTATAACGTTATACACTATTACGTATTAACGTATAACGTTATATACTATTACGTACTAACGTATATCGTTATATAGTATTCCCTAATAACCTGTAACGTTATATAATACTACGTGCTGACGTATAACGATATATACTATTACGTAATAACGTATAACGTTATATACTATTACGTAATGCCGTAGAGCGTTATATACTATTACGTAATAACGTATAACGTTATATACAATTACGTAATAACGTATGACGTTATATAGTATTACCTGATTACGTATAACGTGATATACTATTACGTAATAACGTATAACGTTATATACTATTACGTACTAACGTATATCGTTATATACTATTACGTAATAACGTATAACGTTATATACTATTACGTAATGCCGTATAACGTTATATACTATTACGTATTAACGTATAACGTTATATACTATTACGTAATAACGTATAACGTTATATACTATTACGTAATAACGTAAAACGTTATATACTATTACGTAATGCCGTAGAGCGTTATATACTATTACGTAATAACGTATAACGTTATATACAATTACGTAATAACGTATGACGTTATATAGTATTACCTGATTACGTATAACGTGATATACTATTACGTAATAACGTATAACGTTATATACTATTACGTACTAACGTATATCGTTATATACTATTACGTAATAACGTATAACGTTATATACTATTACGTAATGCCGTATAACGTTATATACTATTACGTAATAACGTATAACGTTATATACAATTACGTACTAACGTGTAACGTTATATAGTATTACCTGATTCCGTATAACGTTATACACTATTACGTACTAACGTGTAACGTTATATCCTATTACGTGCTAACTTATAACGTTATATAGTATTACCTGATTACGTATAACGTTATATACTATTACGTACTAACGTATAACGGTATATACTATTACGTAATAACGTATAACGTTATATACTATTACGTAATAACGTATAACGTTATATACTATTACGTACTAACACATATAGTTATATAGTATTACCTAATAACCTGAAACGTTATATAATACTACGTGCTAACGTATAACGATATAAACTATTACGTAATAACGTATAACGTTATATACTACTACGTACTAACGTATAACGATATAACCTATTATATAATAACGTATAACGTTATATTCTATTACGTAATAACGTATAACGTTATACACTATTACGTACTAATGTATAACGTTATACACTATTACGTACTAATGTATAACGTTATATACTATTACGTAATAACGTATAACGTTATATACTATTACGTAATAACGTATAACGTTATATACTATTACGTAATAACGTATAACGTTATATACTATTGCGCACTAACGTATAACGTTATATACTATTACGTACTAAAGTATAACGTTATACACTATTACGTAATGACGTATAACGTTATATCCTATTACGTAATGACGTATAACGTTATATCCTATTACGTAATGACGTATAACGATATATACTATTACGTAATAACGTATAACGTTATATACTATTGAGCACTAACGTATAACGTTATATAGTATTACCTGATTACGTATAACGTTATATACAATTACGTATTAACGTATAACGTTATATACTATTACGTGCTAACGTATAACGTTATATAGTATTACCTAATTACGTATAACCATATATACTATTACGTACTAACGTATAACGTTATACACTATTACGCTATATACTACTACGTACTAACGTATAACGATATAACCTATTACGTAATAACGTATAACGTTATATACTATTACGTAATAACGTATATCGTTATATAGTAGTACCTTATAATGTATAACGTTATACACTATTACGTTCTAATGTATAACGTTATATACTATTACGCACTACCGTATAACGTTATACACTATTACGTAATAACGTATAACGCTATATACTACTACGTACTAACGTATAACGATATAACCTATTACGTAATAACGTATAACGTTATATACTATTACGTACTAACACATATTGTTATATAGTATTACCTAATAACCTGTAACGTTATATAATACTACGTGCTGACGTATAACGATATATACTATTACGTAATAACGTATAACGTTATATACTATTACGTAATGCCGTAGAGCGTTATATACTATTACGTAATAACGTATAACGTTATATACAATTACGTAATAACGTATGACGTTATATACTATTACGTACTAACGTATATCGTTATATAGTATTACCTTATAACGTATAACGTTATATATTACTACGTACTAACGTAAAACGATATAAACTATTACGTAATAACGTATAACGTTATATGCTATGACGTACTAACGTATGACGTTATATACTATTACCTGATTACGTATAACGTGATATACTATTACGTACTAACGTATAACGTTATATACTATTACGTACTAACGTATAACGTTATATAGTATTACCTGATTACGTAAAACGTTATATACTATTACGTACTAACGTATAACGTTATATAGTATTACCTGATTACGTAAAACGTTATATACTATTACGTACTAACGTATAACGTTATATACTATTACGTAATAACGTATAACGTTATATACTATTACGTAATAACGTATAACGTTATATACTATTACGTAATAACGTATAACGTTATATACTATTACGTAATGCCGTATAACGTTATATACTATTACGTAATGCCGTATAACGTTTTATACTATTACGTAATAACATATAACGTTATATACAATTACGTACTAACGTGTAACGTTATATAGTATGACCTGATTACGTATAACGTTATATACTATTACGTACTAACGTGTAACGTTATATCCTATTACGTCATAACGTATAACGTTATATCCTATTACGTCATAACGTATAACGTTATATACTATTACGTAATAACGTATAACGTTATATACTATTACGTAATGCCGTATAACGTTATATACTATTACGTAATAACGTATAACGTTATATACTATTACGTACTAACGCGTAACGTTATATAGTATTACCTGATTCCGTATAACGTTATACACTATTACGTACTAACGTGTAACGTTATATCCTATTACGTGCTAACTTATAACGTTATATAGTATTACCTGATTACGTATAACGTTATATACTATTACGTACTAACGTAAAACGATATAAACTATTACGTAATAACGCATAACGTTATATACTATTACGTAATAACGTATAACGTTATATACTATTACGTACTAACACATATTGTTATATAGTATTACCTAATAACCTGTAACGTTATATAATACTACGTGCTAACGTATAACGATATAAACTATTACGTAATAACGTATAACATTATATACTACTACGTACTAACGTATAACGATATAACCTATTACGTAATAACGTATAACGTTATATTCTATTACGTAATAACGTATAACGTTATACACTATTACGTACTAATGTATAACGTTATATACTATTACGTAATAACGTATAACGTTATATACTATTACGTAATAACGTATAACATTATATGCTATTACGTAATAACGTATAACGTTATATACTATTACGTAATAACGTATAACGTTATATACTATTGCGTACTAACGTATAACGTTATATACTATTACGCACTAAAGTATAACGTTATACACTATTACGTAATGACGTATAACGTTATATCCTATTACGTAATGACGTATAACGATATATACTATTACGTAATAACGTATAACGTTATATACTATTACGTACTAACGTATATCGTTATATAGTATTACCTTGTAACGTATAACGTTATATAATACGTACTTCCGTAAAACGATATAAACTATTACGTAATAACGTATAACGTTATATACTATTGCGCACTAACGTATAACGTTATATAGTATTACCTGATTACGTATAACGTTATATACTATTACGTATTAACGTATAACGTTATATACTATTACGTGCTAACTTATAACGTTATATAGTATTACCTAATTACGTATAACCATATATACTATTACGTACTAACGTATAACGTTATACACTATTACGTAATAACGTATAACGTTATATACTACTACGTACTAACGTATAACGATATAACCTATTACGTAATAACGTATAACGTTATATACTATTACGTAATAACGTATAACGTTATACACTATTACGTATTAACGTATAACGTTATATACTATTACGTACTAACGTATATCGTTATATAGTAGTACCTTATAATGTATAACGTTATATAATACTACCTACTAACGTATAACGATATAACCTATTATGTAATAACGTATAACGTTATATACTATTACGTAATAACGTATATCGTTTTACACTATTACGTATTAACGTATAACGTTATATACTATTACGTACTAACGTATATCGTTACATAGTAGTACCATATAACGTATAACGTTATATAATACTACGTACTAACGTAAAACGATATAAACTATTACGTAATAAGGTATAACGTTATGTACTATTACGTACTAACGTATAACCTTATATAGTATTAGCTGATTACGTATAACGTTATATTCTATTACGTAATTCCGTATAACGTTTTATACTATTACGTAATAACGTATAACGTTATATACAATTACGTACTAACGTGTAACGTCATATAGTATTACGCAATAACGTATAACGGTATATACTATTACGTACTAACGTATAACGGTATATACTATTACGAAATGACGTATAACGTTAGACACTATTACGTACTAACGTATAACGTTATATACTATCACGTAATGACGTATAACGTTATGTAGTGTTACATTATGACGTATAACGTTATGTAGTATTACCTTATGACGTATAACGTTTTATACTATTACGTACTAACATATAGTGTAATATACTAATACGTAATAACGTATAACGTTATATACTACTACGTAATGACGTAGAACGTTATATACTATTACGTACTAACGTATAACGTTATATACTATTACGTAATGACGTATAACGTTGTGAAGTATCACATTATGACGTATAACATTATGTAGTATTACCTTATGACGTATAACGTTATGTAGTATCACCTTATAACGTATAACGTTATATACTATTACGAACTAACATATAGTGAAATATACTAATACGTAATAACGTATAACGCTATATACTATTACGTCATAACGTATAACGTTATATACCATTACGTAATAATGTATAACGTTATATACTATTACGTACTAACGTATAACGGTATATACTATTACGTAATGACGTATAACGTTATCTAATACTACGTACTAACGTATAACGATATAAACTATTACGTAATTACGTATTACGTTACATCTTATACGTCATGACGTATAACGTTATATACTATTACGTAATAACATATGATGTTATATACTATTACGTACTAACGTATAACGTTATATACTATTACGCAATAACGTATAACGTTACATACTATTACGTAATGACGTATAACGTTATATACTATTACGTAATAACGTATAACATTATATACTATTACGTAATGACGTATAACGTTATGTAGTATTACCTTATGACGTATAACGGTATGTAGTATTACCGTATAACGTACAACGTTACATACTATTACGTAATAACGTATAACGTTATATACTATTACGTAATAACGTATAACGTTATGGAGGATTACCTTATAACGTAAAACGTTATATACTATCACGTAGTAACATATAATGTAATATACTATTACGTAATAATGTATAACGTTACATACTATTACGTAATAACGTATAACGTTATATACTATTACGTAATAACGTATAACGTTATATACTATTACGTAATGATGTATACCGTTATAAACTATTAAGTAATAACGTATAACGTTATATACCATTACGTACTAACGTATAACGTTATATACTATTACGTAATAACGTATAACGTTATATACTATTAAGTAATAACGTATAATGTTATATAATATTACGTTATAACGTATAACGTTATAAACTATTATGTAATAACGTATAACGATACATACTACTACGTACTAACTTGTAACGTTATATACTATTACGTAATGGCGTATAACGTAATATACTATTACGTAATAACGCATAATGTTATATAGTATTACGTAATAACGTATAATGTTATATACTATTACGTAATTGCGTATAACGTAATATACTATTACGTACTATCGTGTAACGTTATATAGTATTACGTAATAACGTATAACGTTATATACTATTACGTAATAACGTATAACATTATATGCTATTACGTAATAACGTATAACGTTATATACTATTACGTAATAACGTATAACGTTATATACTATTGCGTACTAACGTATAACGTTATATACTATTACGTACTAAAGTGTAACGTTATACACTATTACGTAATGACGTATAACGTTATATCCTATTACGTAATGACGTATAACGATATATACTATTACGTAATAACGTATAACGTTATATACTATTACGTACTAACGTATATCGTTATATAGTATTACCTTGTAACGTATAACGTTATATAATACAACGTACTTCCGTAAAACGATATAAACTATTACGTAATAACGTATAACGTTATATACTATTGCGCACTAACGTATAACGTTATATAGTATTACCTGATTACGTATAACGTTATATACTATTACGTATTAACGTATAACGTTATATACTATTACGTGCTAACTTATAACGTTATATAGTATTACCTAATTACGTATAACCATATATACTATTACGTACTAACGTATAACGTTATACACTATTACGTAATAACGTATAACGTTATATACTACTACGTACTAACGTATAACGATATAACCTATTACGTAATAACGTATAACGTTATATACTATTACGTAATAACGTATAACGTTATACACTATTACGTATTAACGTATAACGTTATATACTATTACGTACTAACGTATATCGTTATATAGTAGTACCTTATAATGTATAACGTTATATAATACTACGTACTAACGTATAACGATATAACCTATTATGTAATAACGTATAACGTTATATACTATTACGTAATAACGTATATCGTTTTACACTATTACGTATTAACGTATAACGTTATATACTATTACGTACTAACGTATATCGTTACATAGTAGTACCATATAACGTATAACGTTATATAATACTACGTACTAACGTAAAACGATATAAACTATTACGTAATAAGGTATAACGTTATGTACTATTACGTACTAACGTATAACCTTATATAGTATTAGCTGATTACGTATAACGTTATATTCTATTACGTAATGCCGTATAACGTTTTATACTATTACGTAATAACGTATAACGTTATATACAATTACGTACTAACGTGTAACGTCATATAGTATTACGCAATAACGTATAACGGTATATACTATTACGTACTAACGTATATCGTTACATAGTAGTACCATATAACGTATAACGTTATATAATACTACGTACTAACGTAAAACGATATAAACTATTACGTAATAAGGTATAACGTAATATACTATTACGTAATAACGTATAATGTTATATAGTATTACGTAATAACGTATAATGTTATATACTATTACGTAATTGCGTATAACGTAATATACTATTACGTACTATCGTATAACGTTATATAGTATTACCTCATGACGTATAACGTTATATACTATTACGTAATGACGTATAACGTCATATACTATTACGTACTAACGTATAACGTAATATACTATTACGTACTAACGTATATCGTTATATAGTGTTACCTTATAACGCATAACGTTATATAATACTATGTACAAACGTATAAGGATATTAACTATTACGTAATAACGTATAACGTTATATACTATTTCGTACTAACGTATAACGTTATGTACTATTACGCAATAACGTATAACGCTATATACTATTACGTACTAACGTATAACGTTATATCCTTTTACGTAATAAAGTATAACGTTATATACAATTACGTAATAACGTATAACGGTATATACTATTACGTAATGACGTATAACGGTATATACTATTACGTAATAACGTATAACGATATGTCGTACCTCCTTGTGACGTATAACGTTATGTAGTATTGCCTAATAACGTATAACGTTATATTCTGTTACGTACTAACGTATAACGTTATATCCAATTACGTAATAAAGTATAACGTTATACACTATTACGTAATAACGTATAACGGTATATACTATTACGTATTGACGTATAACGTAATATACTATTACGTAACAACGTATAACGTTGTATACTATTACGTGATAATGTCTAACGTTATTTACTATTACTTACTAATGTATATCGTTATATAGTATTACCTTATAACGTATAACGTTATACACCACTACGTACTAACGTAAAACGATATAAACTATTACGTAATAACGTATAACGTTATATGCTATGACGAACTAACGTATGACGTTATATAGTATTACCTGATTACGTATAACGTGATATACTATTACGTACTAACGTATAACGTTATATACTATTACGTACTAACGTATAACGTTATATAGTATTACCTGATTACGTATAACGTTATATACTATTACGTGCTAACGTATAACGATATAAACTATTATGTAATAACGTATAACGTTATATACTACTACGTACTAACGTATAACGATATAACCTATTACGTAATAACGTATAACGTTATATTCTATTACGTAATAACGTATAACGTTATACACTATTACGTACTAATGTATAACGTTATATACTATTACGTAATAACGTATAACGTTATATACTATTACGTAATAACGTATAACATTATATACTATTACGTAATAACGTATAACGTTATATACTATTACGTAATAACGTATAACGTTATATACTATTGCGTACTAACGTATAACGTTATATACTATTACGTACTAAAGTATAACGTTATACACTATTACGTAATGACGTATAACGTTATATCCTATTACGTAATGACGTATAACGTTATATACTATTACGTACTAACGTATAACGGTATATACTATTACGTAATGACGTATAACGTTATCTAATACTACGTACTAACGTATAACGATATAAACTATTACGTAATTACGTATTACGTTACATACTATTACGTCATGACGTATAACGTTATATACTATTACGTAATAACGTATGATGTTATATACTATTACGTACTAACGTATAACGTTATATACTATTACGCAATAACGTATAACGTTACATACTATTACGTAATGACGTTAACGTTATATACTATTACGTAATAACGTATAACATTATATACTATTACGTAATGACGTATAACGTTATGTAGTATTACCTTATGACGTATAACGGTATGTAGTTATACCGTATAACGTATAACGTTACATACTATTACGTAATAACGTATAACGTTATATACTATTACGTAATAACGTATAACGTTATGGAGGATTACCTTATAACGTAAAACGTTATATACTATCACGTACTAACATATAATGTAATATACTATTACGTAATAATGTATAACGTTACATACTATTACGTAATAACGTATAACGTTATATACTATTACGTAATGATGTATACCGTTATAAACTATTAAGTAATAACGTATAACGTTATATACCATTACGTACTAACGTATAACGTTATATACTATTACGTAAAAACGTATAACGTTATATACTATTAAGTAATAACGTATAATGTTATATAATATTACGTTATAACGTATAACGTTATAAACTATTATGTAATAACGTATAACGATACATACTACTACGTACTAACTTGTAACGTTATATACTATTACGTAATGGCGTATAACGTAATATACTATTACGTAATAACGTATAATGTTATATAGTATTACGTAATAACGTATAATGTTATATACTATTACGTAATTGCGTATAACGTAATATACTATTACGTACTATCGTGTAACGTTATATAGTATTACCTCATGACGTATAACGTTATATACTATTACGTAATGACGTATAACGTCATATACTATTACGTACTAACGTATAACGTAATATACTATTACGTACTAACGTATATCGTTATATAGTGTTACCTTATAACGCATAACGTTATATAATACTATGTACAAACGTATAAGGATATTAACTATTACGTAATAACGTATAATGTTATATACTATTTCGTACTAACGTATAACGTTATGTACTATTACGTAATAACGTATAACGTTATACACTATTACGTACTAATGTATAACGTTATATACTATTACGTAATAACGTATAACGTTATATACTATTACGTAATAACGTATAACATTATATACTATTACGTAATAACGTATAACGTTATATACTATTACGTAATAACGTATAACGTTATATACTATTGCGTACTAACGTATAACGTTATATACTATTACGTACTAAAGTATAACGTTATACACTATTACGTAATGACGTATAACGTTATATCCTATTACGTAATGACGTATAACGATATATACTATTACGTAATAACGTATAACGTTATATACTATTACGTACTAACGTATAACGTTATATAGTATTACCTTGTAACGTATAACGTTATATAATACAACGTACTTCCGTAAAACGATATAAACTATTACGTAATAACGTATAACGTTATATACTATTGCGCACTAACGTATAACGTTATATAGTATTACCTGATTACGTATAACGTTATATACTATTACGTATTAACGTATAACGTTATATACTATTACGTGCTAACTTATAACGTTATATAGTATTACCTAATTACGTATAACCATATATACTATTACGTACTAACGTATAACGTTATACACTATTACGTAATAAGGTATAACGTTATACACTATTACGTATTAACGTATAACGTTATATACTATTACGTACTAACGTATATCGTTATATAGTAGTACCTTATAATGTATAACGTTATATAATACCACGTACTAACGTATAACGTTATATCCAATTACGTAATAAAGTATAACGTTATACACTATTACGTAATAACGTATAACGGTATATACTATTACGTAATGACGTATAACGTAATATACTATTACGTAACAACGTATAACGTTGTATACTATTACGTGATATCGTCTAACGTTATTTACTATTACTTACTAATGTATATCGTTATATAGTATTACCTTATAACGTATAACGTTATACACCACTACGTACTAACGTAAAACGATATAAACTATTACGTAATAACGTATAACGTTATATACTACTACGTACTAACGTATAACGATATAACCTATTACGTAATAACGTATAACGTTATATACTATTACGTACTAACCTATATCGTTACATAGTAGTACCATATAACGTATAACGTTATATAATACTACGTACTAACGTAAAACGATATAAACTATTACGTAATAAGGTATAACGTTATGTACTATTACGTACTAACGTATAACCTTATATAGTATTAGCTGATTACGTATAACGTTATATACTATTACGTAATGCCGTATAACGTTTTACACTATTACGTAATAACGTATAACGTTATATACAATTACGTACTAACGTGTAACGTTATATAGTATTACGCACTAACGTATAACGGTATATACTATTACGTACTAACGTATAACGGTATATACTATTACGAAATGACGTATAACGTTAGACACTATTACGTACTAACGTATAACGTTATATACTATCACGTAATGACGTGTAACGTTATGTAGTGTTACATTATGACGTATAACGTTATGTAGTATTACCTTATGACGTATAACGTTATATACTATTACGTACTAACATATAGTGTAATATACTAATACGTAATAACGTATAACGTTATATACTATTACGTACTAACACATATTGTTATATAGTATTACCTAATAACCTGTAACGTTATATAATACTACGTGCTAACGTATAACGATATAAACTATTACGTAATAACGTATAACATTATATACTACTACGTACTAACGTATAACGATATAACCTATTACTTAATAACGTATAACGTTATATTCTATTACGTAATAACGTATAACGTTATACACTATTACGTACTAATGTATAACGTTATATACTATTACGTAATAACGTATAACGTTATATACTATTACGTAATAACGTATAACATTATATGCTATTACGTAATAACGTATAACGTTATATACTATTACGTAATAACGTATAACGTTATATACTATTGCGTACTAACGTATAACGTTATATACTATTACGCACTAAAGTATAACGTTATACACTATTACGTAATGACGTATAACGTTATATCCTATTACGTAATGACGTATAACGATATATACTATTACGTAATAACGTATAACGTTATATACTATTACGTACTAACGTATATCGTTATATAGTATTACCTTGTAACGTATAACGTTATATAATACGTACTTCCGTAAAACGATATAAACTATTACGTAATAACGTATAACGTTATATACTATTGCGCACTAACGTATAACGTTATATAGTATTACCTGATTACGTATAACGTTATATACTATTACGTACTAACGTATAACGTTATACACTATTACGTAATAAGGTATAACGTTATACACTATTACGTATTAACGTATAACGTTATATACTATTACGTACTAACGTATATCGTTATATAGTAGTACCTTATAATGTATAACGTTATATAATACCACGTACTAACGTATAACGTTATATCCAATTACGTAATAAAGTATAACGTTATACACTATTACGTAATAACGTATAACGGTATATACTATTACGTAATGACGTATAACGTAATATACTATTACGTAACAACGTATAACGTTGTATACTATTACGTGATATCGTCTAACGTTATTTACTATTACTTACTAATGTATATCGTTATATAGTATTACCTTATAACGTATAACGTTATACACCACTACGTACTAACGTAAAACGATATAAACTATTACGTAATAACGTATAACGTTATATACTACTACGTACTAACGTATAACGATATAACCTATTACGTAATAACGTATAACGTTATATACTATTACGTACTAACCTATATCGTTACATAGTAGTACCATATAACGTATAACGTTATATAATACTACGTACTAACGTAAAACGATATAAACTATTACGTAATAAGGTATAACGTTATGTACTATTACGTACTAACGTATAACCTTATATAGTATTAGCTGATTACGTATAACGTTATATACTATTACGTAATGCCGTATAACGTTTTACACTATTACGTAATAACGTATAACGTTATATACAATTACGTACTAACGTGTAACGTTATATAGTATTACGCACTAACGTATAACGGTATATACTATTACGTACTAACGTATAACGGTATATACTATTACGAAATGACGTATAACGTTAGACACTATTACGTACTAACGTATAACGTTATATACTATCACGTAATGACGTGTAACGTTATGTAGTGTTACATTATGACGTATAACGTTATGTAGTATTACCTTATGACGTATAACGTTATATACTATTACGTACTAACATATAGTGTAATATACTAATACGTAATAACGTATAACGTTATATACTATTACGTACTAACACATATTGTTATATAGTATTACCTAATAACCTGTAACGTTATATAATACTACGTGCTAACGTATAACGATATAAACTATTACGTAATAACGTATAACATTATATACTACTACGTACTAACGTATAACGATATAACCTATTACTTAATAACGTATAACGTTATATTCTATTACGTAATAACGTATAACGTTATACACTATTACGTACTAATGTATAACGTTATATACTATTACGTAATAACGTATAACGTTATATACTATTACGTAATAACGTATAACATTATATGCTATTACGTAATAACGTATAACGTTATATACTATTACGTAATAACGTATAACGTTATATACTATTGCGTACTAACGTATAACGTTATATACTATTACGCACTAAAGTATAACGTTATACACTATTACGTAATGACGTATAACGTTATATCCTCTTACGTAATGACGTATAACGATATATACTATTACGTAATAACGTATAACGTTATATACTATTACGTACTAACGTATATCGTTATATAGTATTACCTTGTAACGTATAACGTTATATAATACGTACTTCCGTAAAACGATATAAACTATTACGTAATAACGTATAACGTTATATACTATTGCGCACTAACGTATAACGTTATATAGTATTACCTGATTACGTATAACGTTATATACTATTACGTATTAACGTATAACGTTATATACTATTACGTGCTAACTTATAACGTTATATAGTATTACCTAATTACGTATAACCATATATACTATTACGTACTAACGTATAACGTTATACACTATTACGTAATAACGTATAACGTTATATACTACTACGTACTAACGTATAACGATATAACCTATTACGTAATAACGTATAACGTTATATACTATTACGTAATAACGTATAACGTTATACACTATTACGTATTAACGTATAACGTTATATACTATTACGTACTAACGTATATCGTTATATAGTAGTACCTTATAATGTATAACGTTATATAATACTACCTACTAACGTATAACGATATAACCTATTATGTAATAACGTATAACGTTATATACTATTACGTAATAACGTATATCGTTTTACACTATTACGTATTAACGTATAACGTTATATACTATTACGTACTAACGTATATCGTTACATAGTAGTACCATATAACGTATAACGTTATATAATACTACGTACTAACGTAAAACGATATAAACTATTACGTAATAAGGTATAACGTTATGTACTATTACGTACTAACGTATAACCCTATATAGTATTAGCTGATTACGTATAACGTTATATTCTATTACGTAATTCCGTATAACGTTTTATACTATTACGTAATAACGTATAACGTTATATACAATTACGTACTAACGTGTAACGTCATATAGTATTACGCAATAACGTATAACGGTATATACTATTACGTACTAACGTATAACGGTATATACTATTACGAAATGACGTATAACGTTAGACACTATTACGTACTAACGTATAACGTTATATACTATCACGTAATGACGTATAACGTTATGTAGTGTTACATTATGACGTATAACGTTATGTAGTATTACCTTATGACGTATAACGTTTTATACTATTACGTACTAACATATAGTGTAATATACTAATACGTAATAACGTATAACGTTATATCCTACTACGTAATGACGTAGAACGTTATATACTATTACGTACTAACGTATAACGTTATATACTATTACGTAATGACGTATAACGTTGTGAAGTATCACATTATGACGTATAACATTATGTAGTATTACCTTATGACGTATAACGTTATGTAGTATCACCTTATAACGTATAACGTTATATACTATTACGAACTAACATATAGTGTAATATACTAATACGTAATAACGTATAACGCTATATACAGGGTGCGCCGTTAGAATCCGGACAAAAGATGTTTTGTGCAGAAAGTTGTTTATTTAAGTCAATACACAAAAACACATGAAAATGTTGTTATATCTCATTTAAAGGGTCCTTGCTGAGAACTTTTATTCTATGTAACCACCCTCTGCCTCTATGACCTGCTCTATTCTTGCTCTAAAGCGCGAGCACGCTGACTTCAACTGGTCGCGTTTAATTGTCGCGAATTCTGACTCGATAGCAGCTCGTAGGGAGTTGACGTTGGGGTGCCTGCATTTATTAGTTTGTCTCTCGATAACGCCCCACACGTAATAGTCCAATGGGTTTAGGTCGGGACTGTTAGGAGGCCAGAAATCTTTCGACCAAAACATGTCCACATTGTCAGAGAGCCAATTTTGAACAAGATGACTTGTGTGAGCAGGTGCGCCATCTTGTTGAAATAAATACGGCCTTCCAGAAGCCGTAATTTCCATCCACGGCTTTATTACTGTCTTCAGGACCTCCAAATAAACCTCCTTTGTGATTCTTTCGCCTTTTTGGAAGAAGTGCGGAGGCATGACGTCGCCCTCACTTGAGACAACGCTGAACTTTTCTCGCCGGAGAAGGAGAACCCTTCTCGAACCACTCTGAGGCTGCGTATCTCTTAGCAATGTCGTATACCGTCGATCTTGGGTAGCTAAAGAATTTTATAATTTCGACCGGCGTTCTCCCGGCGCGAAGACTTTCTATAATCGCCGCTCTTCTATCGTATTCCGGGTTTTGCTTAACGAGTTCTGTCATTTTGAGGTTATAGAAGACTTATTGACATATTTAACTAACTTCAGAGTCAATCAGCACAAACATCTGAATTCTAATATGGTGGGAACTACAAATTGAATTCTGTCCGAATTCTAACGGCGCACCCTGTACTATTACGTCATAACGTATAACGTTATATACCATTACGTAATAATGTATAACGTTATATACTATTACGTACTAACGTATAACGGTATATACTATTACGTAATGACGTATAACGTTATCTAATACTACGTACTAACGTATAACGATATAAACTATTACGTAATTACGTATTACGTTACATCTTATACGTCATGACGTATAACGTTATATACTATTACGTAATAACATATGATGTTATATACTATTACGTACTAACGTATAACGTTATATACTATTACGCAATAACGTATAACGTTACATACTATTACGTAATGACGTATAACGTTATATACTATTACGTAATAACGTATAACATTATATACTATTACGTAATGACGTATAACGTTATGTAGTATTACCTTATGACGTATAACGGTATGTAGTATTACCGTATAACGTACAACGTTACATACTATTACGTAATAACGTATAACGTTATATACTATTACGTAATAACGTATAACGTTATGGAGGATTACCTTATAACGTAAAACGTTATATACTATCACGTAGTAACATATAATGTAATATACTATTACGTAATAATGTATAACGTTACATACTATTACGTAATAACGTATAACGTTATATACTATTACGTAATAACGTATAACGTTATATACTATTACGTAATGATGTATACCGTTATAAACTATTAAGTAATAACGTATAACGTTATATACCATTACGTACTAACGTATAACGTTATATACTATTACGTAATAACGTATAACGTTATATACTATTAAGTAATAACGTATAATGTTATATAATATTACGTTATAACGTATAACGTTATAAACTATTATGTAATAACGTATAACGATACATACTACTACGTACTAACTTGTAACGTTATATACTATTACGTAATGGCGTATAACGTAATATACTATTACGTAATAACGTATAATGTTATATAGTATTACGTAATAACGTATAATGTTATATACTATTACGTAATTGCGTATAACGTAATATACTATTACGTACTATCGTGTAACGTTATATAGTATTACGTAATAACGTATAACGTTATATACTATTACGTAATAACGTATAACATTATATGCTATTACGTAATAACGTATAACGTTATATACTATTACGTAATAACGTATAACGTTATATACTATTGCGTACTAACGTATAACGTTATATACTATTACGTACTAAAGTGTAACGTTATACACTATTACGTAATGACGTATAACGTTATATCCTATTACGTAATGACGTATAACGATATATACTATTACGTAATAACGTATAACGTTATATACTATTACGTACTAACGTATATCGTTATATAGTATTACCTTGTAACGTATAACGTTATATAATACAACGTACTTCCGTAAAACGATATAAACTATTACGTAATAACGTATAACGTTATATACTATTGCGCACTAACGTATAACGTTATATAGTATTACCTGATTACGTATAACGTTATATACTATTACGTATTAACGTATAACGTTATATACTATTACGTGCTAACTTATAACGTTATATAGTATTACCTAATTACGTATAACCATATATACTATTACGTACTAACGTATAACGTTATACACTATTACGTAATAACGTATAACGTTATATACTACTACGTACTAACGTATAACGATATCACCTATTACGTAATAACGTATAACGTTATATACTATTACGTAATAACGTATAACGTTATACACTATTACGTATTAACGTATAACGTTATATACTATTACGTACTAACGTATATCGTTATATAGTAGTACCTTATAATGTATAACGTTATATAATACTACGTACTAACGTATAACGATATAACCTATTATGTAATAACGTATAACGTTATATACTATTACGTAATAACGTATAATGTTATATAGTATTACGTAATAACGTATAATGTTATATACTATTACGTAATTGCGTATAACGTAATATACTATTACGTACTATCGTATAACGTTATATAGTATTACCTCATGACGTATAACGTTATATACTATTACGTAATGACGTATAACGTCATATACTATTACGTACTAACGTATAACGTAATATACTATTACGTACTAACGTATATCGTTATATAGTGTTACCTTATAACGCATAACGTTATATAATACTATGTACAAACGTATAAGGATATTAACTATTACGTAATAACGTATAACGTTATATACTATTTCGTACTAACGTATAACGTTATGTACTATTACGCAATAACGTATAACGCTATATACTATTACGTACTAACGTATAACGTTATATCCTTTTACGTAATAAAGTATAACGTTATATACAATTACGTAATAACGTATAACGGTATATACTATTACGTAATGACGTATAACGGTATATACTATTACGTAATAACGTATAACGATATGTCGTACCTCCTTGTGACGTATAACGTTATGTAGTATTGCCTAATAACGTATAACGTTATATTCTGTTACGTACTAACGTATAACGTTATATCCAATTACGTAATAAAG
The DNA here is from genome assembly GCF_905332965.1 of Bombus pascuorum. NCBI lineage: Eukaryota > Metazoa > Arthropoda > Insecta > Hymenoptera > Apidae > Bombus > Bombus pascuorum. The sequence goes on along the minus strand of NC_083493.1, from coordinate 1,394,928 downwards.
TATAACGTTATACACTATTACGTAATAACGTATAACGGTATATACTATTACGTATTGACGTATAACGTAATATACTATTACGTAACAACGTATAACGTTGTATACTATTACGTGATAATGTCTAACGTTATTTACTATTACTTACTAATGTATATCGTTATATAGTATTACCTTATAACGTATAACGTTATACACCACTACGTACTAACGTAAAACGATATAAACTATTACGTAATAACGTATAACGTTATATGCTATGACGAACTAACGTATGACGTTATATAGTATTACCTGATTACGTATAACGTGATATACTATTACGTACTAACGTATAACGTTATATACTATTACGTACTAACGTATAACGTTATATAGTATTACCTGATTACGTATAACGTTATATACTATTACGTGCTAACGTATAACGATATAAACTATTATGTAATAACGTATTACGTTACATACTATTACGTCATGACGTATAACGTTATATACTATTACGTAATAACGTATGATGTTATATACTATTACGTACTAACGTATAACGTTATATACTATTACGCAATAACGTATAACGTTACATACTATTACGTAATGACGTTAACGTTATATACTATTACGTAATAACGTATAACATTATATACTATTACGTAATGACGTATAACGTTACATACTATTACGTAATGACGTTAACGTTATATACTATTACGTAATAACGTATAACGTTATGGAGGATTACCTTATAACGTAAAACGTTATATACTATCACGTACTAACATATAATGTAATATACTATTACGTAATAATGTATAACGTTACATACTATTACGTAATAACGTATAACGTTATATACTATTACGTAATGATGTATACCGTTATAAACTATTAAGTAATAACGTATAACGTTATATACCATTACGTACTAACGTATAACGTTATATACTATTACGTAAAAACGTATAACGTTATATACTATTAAGTAATAACGTATAATGTTATATAATATTACGTTATAACGTATAACGTTATAAACTATTATGTAATAACGTATAACGATACATACTACTACGTACTAACTTGTAACGTTATATACTATTACGTAATGGCGTATAACGTAATATACTATTACGTAATAACGTATAATGTTATATAGTATTACGTAATAACGTATAATGTTATATACTATTACGTAATTGCGTATAACGTAATATACTATTACGTACTATCGTGTAACGTTATATAGTATTACCTCATGACGTATAACGTTATATACTATTACGTAATGACGTATAACGTCATATACTATTACGTACTAACGTATAACGTAATATACTATTACGTACTAACGTATATCGTTATATAGTGTTACCTTATAACGCATAACGTTATATAATACTATGTACAAACGTATAAGGATATTAACTATTACGTAATAACGTATAACGTTATATACTATTTCGTACTAACGTATAACGTTATGTACTATTACGTAATAACGTATAACGTTATACACTATTACGTACTAATGTATAACGTTATATACTATTACGTAATAACGTATAACGTTATATACTATTACGTAATAACGTATAACATTATATACTATTACGTAATAACGTATAACGTTATATACTATTACGTAATAACGTATAACGTTATATACTATTGCGTACTAACGTATAACGTTATATACTATTACGTACTAAAGTATAACGTTATACACTATTACGTAATGACGTATAACGTTATATCCTATTACGTAATGACGTATAACGATATATACTATTACGTAATAACGTATAACGTTATATACTATTACGTACTAACGTATAACGTTATATAGTATTACCTTGTAACGTATAACGTTATATAATACAACGTACTTCCGTAAAACGATATAAACTATTACGTAATAACGTATAACGTTATATACTATTGCGCACTAACGTATAACGTTATATAGTATTACCTGATTACGTATAACGTTATATACTATTACGTATTAACGTATAACGTTATATACTATTACGTGCTAACTTATAACGTTATATAGTATTACCTAATTACGTATAACCATATATACTATTACGTACTAACGTATAACGTTATACACTATTACGTAATAAGGTATAACGTTATACACTATTACGTATTAACGTATAACGTTATATACTATTACGTACTAACGTATATCGTTATATAGTAGTACCTTATAATGTATAACGTTATATAATACCACGTACTAACGTATAACGTTATATCCAATTACGTAATAAAGTATAACGTTATACACTATTACGTAATAACGTATAACGGTATATACTATTACGTAATGACGTATAACGTAATATACTATTACGTAACAACGTATAACGTTGTATACTATTACGTGATAACGTCTAACGTTATTTACTATTACTTACTAATGTATATCGTTATATAGTATTACCTTATAACGTATAACGTTATACACCACTACGTACAAACGTAAAACGATATAAACTATTACGTAATAACGTATAACGTTATATACTACTACGTACTAACGTATAACGATATAACCTATTACGTAATAACGTATAACGTTATATACTATTACGTACTAACCTATATCGTTACATAGTAGTACCATATAACGTATAACGTTATATAATACTACGTACTAACGTAAAACGATATAAACTATTACGTAATAAGGTATAACGTTATGTACTATTACGTACTAACGTATAACCTTATATAGTATTAGCTGATTACGTATAACGTTATATACTATTACGTAATGCCGTATAACGTTTTACACTATTACGTAATAACGTATAACGTTATATACAATTACGTACTAACGTGTAACGTTATATAGTATTACGCACTAACGTATAACGGTATATACTATTACGTACTAACGTATAACGGTATATACTATTACGAAATGACGTATAACGTTAGACACTATTACGTACTAACGTATAACGTTATATACTATCACGTAATGACGTGTAACGTTATGTAGTGTTACATTATGACGTATAACGTTATGTAGTATTACCTTATGACGTATAACGTTATATACTATTACGTACTAACATATAGTGTAATATACTAATACGTAATAACGTATAACGTTATATACTACTACGTAATGACGTAGAACGTTATATACTATTACGTACTAACGTATAACGTTATATACAATTACGTAATGACGTATAACGCTATATACTATTACGCCATAACGTATAACGTTATATACCATTACGTAATAATGTATAACGTTATATACTATTACGTACTAACGTATAACGTTCTATCCTATTACGTAATAACGTATAACGATATAAACTATTACGTAATAACGTATAACGATCTGTACTACTACGTAATGACGTATAACGTTATCTAATACTACGTACTAACGTATAACGATATAAACTATTACGTAATAACGTATAACGTTTCATACTATTACGTCATGACGTATAACGTTATATACTATTACGTAATAACGTATGACGTTATATACTATTACGTTCTAACGTATAACGTTATATACTATTACGCAATAACGTATAACGTTATATACTATTACGTAATAACGTATAACACTATATACTATTACGTAATGACGTATAAGGATATGTTGTACCTCCTTGTGACGTATAACGTTATGTAGTATTGCCTAATAACGTATAACGCTATATACTATTACGTACTAACGTATAACGTTATATCCTATTGCGTAATAACGTATAACATTATATACTATTACGTAATGACGTATAACGTTATGTAGTATTACCTTATCACGTATAACGTTATGTAGTATTACCTTATAACGTATAACGTTATATACTATTACATAATAACGTATAACGTTATTTGCTATTACCTAATAACGTATAACGTTATGTAGGATTACCTTATAACGTAAAACGTTATATACTATTACGTACTAACATATAATGTAATATACTATTACGTAATAATGTATAACGTTATATAATATTATATAATGACGTATAACGTTATATACTATTACGTAATAACGTATAACGTTATAAACTATTAAGTAATAACATATAACGTTATATACTATTACGTACTAATGTATAACGTTACATACTATTACGTAATAACGTACAACGTTATATACTATTACGTAATAACATATAACATTATATACTATTACGTAATAACGTATAACGTTATGTAGGATTACCTTATAACGTATAACGTTATATACTATTACGTAATAACGTATAACGTTATATAGTATTACGTAATAACGTATAACGATATAAACTATTACGTAATAACGTATAACGATCTGTACTACTACGTAATGACGTATAACGTTATCTAATACTACGTACTAACGTATAACGATATAAACTATTACGTAATAACGTATAACGTTTCATACTATTACGTCATGACGTATAACGTTATATACTATTACGTAATAACGTATGACGTTATATACTATTACGTAATGACGTATAACGTTATGTAGTATTACCTTATCACGTATAACGTTATGTAGTATTACGTAATAACGTATAACGATATAAACTATTACGTAATAACGTATAACGATCTGTACTACTACGTAATGACGTATAACGTTATCTAATACTACGTACTAACGTATAACGATATAAACTATTACATAATGACGTAAAACGTTATATACTATTACCTAATGACGTATAGCGTTGTATACTATTACGTAGTAACGTATAACATTATATACTATTACGTAATAATGTATAACGTTATATACTATTACGTACTAACGTATAACTGTATATACTATTACGAAATGACGTATAACGTTAGACACTATTACGTACTAACGTATAACGTTATATACTATTACGTAATGACGTATAACGTTATGTAGTGTTACATTATGCCGTATAACGTTATGTAGTATTACCTTACGACGTATAACGTTATATACTATTACGTACTAACATATAGTGTAAAATACTAATACGTAATAACGTATAACGTTATATACTACTACGTAATGACGTATAACGTTATATACTATTACGTACTAACGTATAACGTTATATACTATTACGTAATGACGTATAACGTTATAAACTATTAAGTAATAACGTATAACGTTACATACTACTACGTACTAACTTGTAACGTTATATACTATTACGTAATGGCGTATAACGTAATATACTATTACGCAATAACGTATAACGGTATATACTATTACGTAATAACGTATAACGTTATATACTATTACGTAATGGCGTATAACGTAATATACTATTACGTACTAACGTGTAACGTTATATAGTATTACCTGATGACGTATAACGTTATATACAATTACGTACTAACGTATAACGTTCCATCCTATTACGTAATAACGTATAACGTTACATACTATTTCGTAATGACGTATAACGTTATATACTATTACGTAATAATGTATAACATTATATACTATTACATAATGACGTATAACGATACGTTGTACCTCCTTGTGACGTATAACGTTATGTAGTATTACCTTATAGCGTATAACGTTATATCCTATTACGTACTAACGTATAACGTAATATAATATTATGTAATAACGTATAACGCTATATACTATTACGTAATGATGTATAACGTCATAAACTATTAAGTAATAACGTACAACGTTATATACTATTACGTTATAACGTATGACGTTATATACTATTACGTACTAATGTATAACGTTACATACTATTACGTAATAACGTATAACGTTATATACTACTACGTGATAACGTATAACGTTATATACTATTACGTAATGATGTATACCGTTATAAACTATTAAGTAATAACGTATAACGTTATATACCATTACGTACTAACGTATAACGTTATATACTATTACGTAATAACGTATAACGTTATAAACTATTAAGTAATAACGTATAACGTTATGTAGTATTACCGTATAACGTATAACGTTATATACTATTACGTACTAACGTATAACGTTATATAGTATTACCGTATGACTTGCAACGTTATGTAGTATTACCGTATGACGTGCAACGTTATATACTAGTACGTACTAACGAGTAACGTTATATAGTATTACCTTATGACGTATAACGTTATATACAATTACGTACTAGCGTATAACGTTCTATCCTATTACGTAATAACGTATAACGATATATACCATTACGTAATGACGTATAATGTTATATACTATTACGTAATAACGCATAACGTTATATACTATTACGTAATGACGTATAACGTTATGTAGTATTACCGTATAACGTATAACGTTATATAGTATTAAAATAATAACGTATACCGTTATATACAATTACGTACTAACGTATAACGTTATATAGTATTACCTTAAAACGTATAACGTTATATAGTATTACCTTATAACGTATAACGTTATATAATACTACGTACTAACGTATAACGATATAAACTATTACGTAATAACGTATAACGATCTGTACTAGTACGTAATGACGTATAACGTTATCTAATACTACGTACTAACGTATAACGATATAAACCATTACGTAATAACGTATAACGTTTCATACTGTAACGTCATGACGTATAACGTTATATACTATTACGTAATAACGTATGACGTTATATACTATTACGTACTAACGTATAACGTTATATACTATTACGCAATAACGTATAACGTTACATACTATTACGTAATGACATATAACGTTATATACTATTACGTAATAGCGTATAACATTATATACTATTACGTAATGACGTATAACGTTATGTAGTATTACCTTATCACGTATAACGTTGTGTAGTATTACCTTATAACGTATAACGTTATATACTATTACATAATAACGTATAACGTTATTTGCTATTACCTAATAACGTATAACGTTATGTAGGATTACCTTATAACGTAAAACGTTATATACTATTACGTACTAACATATAATGTAATATACTATTACGTAATAATGTATAACGTTATATAATATTATATAATGACGTATAACGTTATATACTATTACGTAATAACGTATAACGTTATAAACTATTAAGTAATAACGTATAACGTTATATACTATTACGTACTAATGTATAACGTTACATACTATTACGTAATAACGTACAACGTTATATACTATTACGTAATAACGTATAACGTTATATAGTATTAGCTTATAACGTATAACGTTATATAATACTACGTACTAACGTATAACGATATAAACTATTACGTAATAACGTATAACGATCTATAATATTACGTAATGACGTATAACGTTATCTAATACTACGTACTAACGTATAACGATATAAACTATTACGTAATAACGTATAACGTTACATATTATTACGTAATGACGTATAACGTTATATACTATTACGTAATAACGTATGACGTTATATACTATTACGTACTAACGTATAACGTTATATACTATTACGCAATAACGTATAACGTTACATACTATTACGTAATGACATATAACGTTATATACTATTACGTAATAACGTATAACGTTCTATACTATTACGTAATGATGTATACCGTTATAAACTATTAAGTAAAAACGTATAACGTTATATAACATTACGTAATGACATATAACGTTATATACTATTACGTAATAACGTATAACGTGATATACCATTACGTACTAACGTATAATGTTATATACTATTACGTAATAACGTATAATGTAATATAATATTATGTAATAACGTATAACGCTATATACTATTACGTAATGACGTAGAACGTCATAAACTATTAAGTAATAACGTACAACGTTATATACTATTACGTAATAACGTATGACGTTATATACTATTACGTAGTAACGTATGACGTTATATACTACTACGTAATGACGTATAACGTTATGTAGTATTACCATATGACGTGCAACATTATATTGTATTACCGTATGACGTGCAACGTTATGTAGTATTACCGTATGACGTGCAACGTTATATACTAGTACGTACTAACGTGTAACGTTATATAGTATTACCTGATGCCGTATAACGTTATATACAATTACGTACTAACGTATAACGTTCTATCCTATTACGTAATAACGTATAACGTTATATAGTATTAGCTTATAACGTATAACGTTATATAATACTACGTACTAACGTATAACGATATAAACTATTACGTAATAACGTATAACGATCTATAATATTACGTAATGACGTATAACGTTATCTAATACTACGTACTAACGTATAACGATATAAACTATTACGTAATAACGTATAACGTTACATATTATTACGTAATGACGTATAACGTTATATACTATTACGTAATAACGTATGACGTTATATACTATTACGTACTAACGTATAACGTTATATACTATTACGCAATAACGTATAACGTTACATACTATTACGTAATGACATATAACGTTATATACTATTACGTAATAACGTATAACGTTCTATACTATTACGTAATGATGTATACCGTTATAAACTATTAAGTAATAACGTATAACGTTATATAACATTACGTACTAACGTATAATGTTATATACTATTACGTAATAACGTATAACGTTACATACTACTACGTACTAACTTGTAACGTTATATAGTATTACGTAATGGCGTGTAACGTGATATACTATTACGTAATAACGTATAATGTTATATAGTATTACCTAATAACGTATAACGTTATATACTATTACGTAATGGCGTATAACGTTATGTAGTATTACCTTATAACGTATAACGTTATATACTATTACGTACTAACATATAGTGTAATATACTATTACGTAATAACGTATAACGTTATGTAGAATTACCTTATGACGTATAACGTTATGTAGTATTACCTTATAGCGTATAACGTTATATCCTATTACGTACTAACGTATAACGTAATATAATATTATGTAATAACGTATAACGCTATATACTATTACGTAATGACGTATAACGTCATAAACTATTAAGTAATAACGTACAACGCTATATACTATTACGTAATAACGTATGACGTTATATACTATTACGTAATGACGTATAACGTTATCTAATACTACGTACTAACGTATAACGATATAAACTATTACGTACTAACGTATAACGTTATATAGTATTACCTTAAAACGTATAACGTTATATAGTATTACCTTATAACGTATAACGTTATATAATACTACGGACTAACGTATAACGATATAAACTATTACGTAATAACGTATAACGATCTGTACTACTACGTAATGACGTATAACGTTATCTAATACTACGTACTAACGTATAACGATATAAACTATTACGTAATAACGTATAACGTTTCATACTGTTACGTCATGACGTATAACGTTATATACTATTACGTAATAACGTATGACGTTATATACTATTACGTACTAACGTATAACGTTATATACTATTACGCAATAACGTATAACGTTACATACTATTACGTAATGACATATAACGTTATATACTATTACGTAATAACGTATAACATTATATACTATTACGTAATGACGTATAACGTTATGTAGTATTACCTTATCACGTATAACGTTATGTAGTATTACCTTATAACGTATAACGTTATATACTATTACATAATAACGTATAACGTTATTTGCTATTACCTAATAACGTATACCGTTATGTAGGATTACCTTATAACGTAAAACGTTATATACTATTACGTACTAACATATAATGTAATGTACTATTACGTAATAATGTATAACGTTATATAATATTATATAATGACGTATAACGTTATATACTATTACGTAATAACGTATAACGTTATAAACTATTAAGTAATAACATATAACGTTATATACTATTACGTACTAATGTATAACGTTACATACTATTACGTAATAACGTACAACGTTATATACTATTACGTAATAACGTATAACGTTATATACTATTACGTAATGATGTATACCGTTATAAACTATTATGTAATAACGTATAAGGTGATATACCATTACGTACTAACGTATAATGTTATATACTATTACGTAATAACGTATAATGTAATATAATATTATGTAATAACGTATAACGCTATATACTATTACGTAATGACGTATAACGTCATAAACTATTAAGTAATAACGTATAACGTTATATACTATTACGTACTAATGTATAACGTTACATACTATTACGTAATAACGTATACGTTATATACTATTATGTAATAACGTATAACGTTCTATACTATTACGTAATGATGTATACCGTTATAAACTATTAAGTAATAACGTATAACGTTATATACCATTACGTACTAACGTATAATGTTATATACTATTACGTAATAACGTATAACGTTACATACTACTACGTACTAACTTGTAACGTTATATAGTATTACGTAATGGCGTGTAACGTAATATACTATTACGTAATAACGTATAATGTTATATAGTATTACCTAATAACGTATAACGTTATATACTATTACGCAATGGCGTATAACGTAATATACTATTACGTACTATCGTGTAACGTTATATAGTATTACCTAATGACGTATAACGTTATATACTATTACATAATAACGTATAACCTTATATAATATTGCGTAATGACGTATAACGTTATGTAGAATTACCTTATGACGTATAACGTTATGTAGTATTACCTTATAGCGTATAACGTTATATCCTATTACGTACTAACGGATAACGTAATATAATATTATGTAATAACGTATAACGCTATATACTATTACGTAATGACGTATAACGTCATAAACTATTAAGTAATAACGTACAACGTTATATACTATTACGTAATAACGTATGACGTTATATACTATTACGTATTGACGTATAACGTTATCTAATACTACGTACTAACGTATAACGATATAAACTATTACGTAATAACGTATAACGTTACATACTATTACGTAATGACGTATAACGTTATATACTATTACGTTATAACGTATGACGTTATATACTATTACGTACTAATGTATAACGTTACATACTATTACGTAATAACGTATAACGTTATATACTACTACGTGATAACGTATAACGTTATATACTATGACGTAATGATGTATACCGTTATAAACTATTAAGTAATAACGTATAACGTTATATACCATTACGTACTAACGTATAACGTTATATACTATTACGTAATGACGTATAACGTTATGTAGTATTACCGTATAACGTATAACGTTATATAGTATTAAAATAATAACGTATACCGTTATATACAATTACGTACTAACGTATAACGTTATATAGTATTACCTTAAAACGTATAACGTTATATAGTATTACCTTATAACGTATAACGTTATATAATACTACGTACTAACGTATAACGATATAAACTATTACGTAATAACGTATAACGATCTGTACTACTACGTAATGACGTATAACGTTATCTAATACTACGTACTAACGTATAACGATATAAACTATTACGTAATAACGTATAACGTTTCATACTGTTACGTCATGACGTATAACGTTATATACTATTACGTAATAACGTATGACGTTATATACTATTACGTACTAACGTATAACGTTATATACTATTACGCAATAACGTATAACGTTACATACTATTACGTAATGACATATAACGTTATATACTATTACGTAATAACGTATAACATTATATACTATTACGTAATGACGTATAACGTTACGTAGTATTACCTTATCACGTATAACGTTATGTAGTATTACCTTATAACGTATAACGTTATATACTATTACATAATAACGTATAACGTTATTTGCTATTACCTAATAACGTATAACGTTATGTAGGATTACCTTATAACGTAAAACGTTATATACTATTACGTACTAACATATAATGTAATGTACTATTACGTAATAATGTATAACGTTATATAATATTATATAATGACGTATAACGTTATATACTATTACGTAATAACGTATAACGTTATAAACTATTAAGTAATAACATATAACGTTATATACTATTACGTACTAATGTATAACGTTACATACTATTACGTAATAACGTACAACGTTATATACTATTACGTAATAACGTATAACGTTATATACTATTACGTAATGATGTATACCGTTATAAACTATTAAGTAATAACGTATAAGGTGATATACCATTACGTACTAACGTATAATGTTATATACTATTACGTAATAACGTATAACGTAATATAATATTATGTAATAACGTATAACGCTATATACTATTACGTAATGACGTATAACGTCATAAACTATTAAGTAATAACGTACAACGTTATATACTATTACGTAATAACGTATCACGTTATATACTATTACGTAATAACGTATGACGTTATATACTATTACGTAATGACGTATAACGTTATGTAGTATTACCATATGACGTGCAACATTATATTGTATTACCGTATGACGTGCAACGTTATGTAGTATTACCGTATGACGTGCAACGTTATATACTAGTACGTACTAACGTGTAACGTTATATAGTATTACCTGATGCCGTATAACGTTATATACAATTACGTACTAACGTATAACGTTCTATCCTATTACGTAATAACGTATAACGTTATATAGTATTACCTTATAACGTATAACGTTATATAATACTACGTACTAACGTATAACGATATAAACAATTACGTAATAACGTATAACGATCTATAATATTACGTAATGACGTATAACGTTATCTAATACTACGTACTAACGTATAACGATATAAACTATTACGTAATAACGTATAGCGTTACATATTATTACGTAATGACGTATAACGTTATATACTATTACGTAATAACGTATGACGTTATATACTATTACGTACTAACGTATAACGTTATATACTATTACGTAATAACGTATAACATTATATACTATTACGTAATGACATATAACGTTATGTAGTATTACCTTATGACGTATAACGTTATGTAGTATTACCTTATAACGTATAACGTTATATACTAATACATAATAACGTATAACGTTATTTGCTATTACGTAATAACGTATAACGTAATGTAGGATTACCTTATAACGTAAAACGTTATATACTATTACGTAGTAACATATAATGTAATATACTATTACGTAATAATGTATAACGTTATATACTATTATATAATGACGTATAACGTTATATACTATTACGTAATAACGAATAACGTTATAAACTATTAAGTAATAACGTATATCGTTATATACTATTACGTACTAATGTATAACGTTACAAACTATTACGTAATAACGTATAACGTTATATACTATTACGTAATAACGTATAACGTTCTATACTATTACGTAATGATGTATACCGTTATAAACTATTAAGTAATAACGTATAACGTTATATACCATTACGTACTAACGTATAATGTTATATACTATTACGTAATAACGCATAACGTTATATACTATTACGTAATGACGTATAACGTTATGTAGTATTACCGTATAACGTATAACGTTATATAGTATTTCATAATAACGTATACCGTTATATACAATTACGTACTAACGTATAACGTTATATAGTATTACCTTAAAACGTATAACGTTATATAGTATTACCTTATAACGTATAACGTTATATAATACTACGGACTAACGTATAACGATATAAACTATTACGTAATAACGTATAACGATCTGTACTACTACGTAATGACGTATAACGTTATCTAATACTACGTACTAACGTATAACGATATAAACTATTACGTAATAACGTATAACGTTTCATACTATTACGTCATGACGTATAACGTTATATACTATTACGTAATAACGTATGACGTTATATACTATTACGTACTAACGTATAACGTTATATACTATTACGCAATAACGTATAACGTTACATACTATTACGTAATGACATATAACGTTATATACTATTACGTAATAACGTATAACATTATATACTATTACGTAATGACGTATAACGTTATGTAGTATTACCTTATCACGTATAACGTTATGTAGTATTACCTTATAACGTATAACGTTATATACTATTACATAATAACGTATAACGTTATTTGCTATTACCTAATAACGTATAACGTTATGTAGGATTACCTTATAACGTAAAACGTTATATACTATTACGTACTAACATATAATGTAATATACTATTACGTAATAATGTATAACGTTATATAATATTATATAATGACGTATAACGTTATATACTATTACGTAATAACGTATAACGTTACATATTATTACGTAATGACGTATAACGTTATATACTATTACGTAATAACGTATGACGTTATATACTATTACGTACTAACGTATAACGTTATATACTATTACGTAATAACGTATAACATTATATACTATTACGTAATGACATATAACGTTATGTAGTATTACCTTATGACGTATAACGTTATGTAGTATTACCTTATAACGTATAACGTTATATACTAATACATAATAACGTATAACGTTATTTGCTATTACGTAATAACGTATAACGTAATGTAGGATTACCTTATAACGTAAAACGTTATATACTATTACGTAGTAACATATAATGTAATATACTATTACGTAATAATGTATAACGTTATATACTATTATATAATGACGTATAACGTTATATACTATGACGTAATGATGTATACCGTTATAAACTATTAAGTAATAACGTATAACGTTATATACCATTACGTACTAACGTATAACGTTATATACTATTACGTAATGACGTATAACGTTATGTAGTATTACCGTATAACGTATAACGTTATATAGTATTAAAATAATAACGTATACCGTTATATACAATTACGTACTAACGTATAACGTTATATAGTATTACCTTAAAACGTATAACGTTATATAGTATTACCTTATAACGTATAACGTTATATAATACTACGTACTAACGTATAACGATATAAACTATTACGTAATAACGTATAACGATCTGTACTACTACGTAATGACGTATAACGTTATCTAATACTACGTACTAACGTATAACGATATAAACTATTACGTAATAACGTATAACGTTTCATACTGTTACGTCATGACGTATAACGTTATATACTATTACGTAATAACGTATGACGTTATATACTATTACGTACTAACGTATAACGTTATATACTATTACGCAATAACGTATAACGTTACATACTATTACGTAATGACATATAACGTTATATACTATTACGTAATAACGTATAACATTATATACTATTACGTAATGACGTATAACGTTATGTAGTATTACCTTATCACGTATAACGTTATGTAGTATTACCTTATAACGTATAACGTTATATACTATTACATAATAACGTATAACGTTATTTGCTATTACCTAATAACGTATAACGTTATGTAGGATTACCTTATAACGTAAAACGTTATATACTATTACGTACTAACATATAATGTAATATACTATTACGTAATAATGTATAACGTTATATAATATTATATAATGACGTATAACGTTATATACTATTACGTAATAACGTATAACGTTATAAACTATTAAGTAATAACATATAACGTTATATACTATTACGTACTAATGTAAAACGTTACATACTATTACGTAATAACGTACAACGTTATATACTATTACGTAATAACGTATAACGTTATATACAATTACGTAATGATGTATACCGTTATAAACTATTAAGTAATAACGTATAACGTGATATACCATTACTTACTAACGTATAATGTTATATACTATTACGTAATAACGTATAATGTAATATAATATTATGTAATAACGTATAACGCTATATACTATTACGTAATGACGTATAACGTCATAAACTATTAAGTAATAACGTATAACGTTATATACTATTACGTACTAATGTATAACGTTACATACTATTACGTAATAACGTATAACGTTATATACTATTATGTAATAACGTATAACGTTCTATACTATTACGTAATGATGTATACCGTTATAAACTATTAAGTAGTAACGTATAACGTTATATACCATTACGTACTAACGTATAATGTTATATACTATTACGTAATAACGTATAACGTTACATACTACTACGTACTAACTTGTAACGTTATATACTATTACGTAATGGCGTATAACGTAATATACTATTACGTACTATCGTGTAACGTTATATAGTATTACGTAATGACGTATAACGTTATGTAGTATTACATTATGACGTATAACGTTATGTAGTATTACATTATGACGTATAACGTTATGTAGTATTACCTTATGACGTATAACGTTATATACTATTACATAATGACGTAAAACGTTATATACTATTACCTAATGACGTATAGCGTTGTATACTATTACGTAGTAACGTATAACATTATATACTATTACGTAATAATGTATAACGTTATATACTATTACGTACTAACGTATAACTGTATATACTATTACGAAATGACGTATAACGTTAGACACTATTACGTACTAACGTATAACGTTATATACTATTACGTAATGACGTATAACGTTATGTAGTGTTACATTATGCCGTATAACGTTATGTAGTATTACCTTACGACGTATAACGTTATATACTATTACGTACTAACATATAGTGTAATATACTAATACGTAATAACGTATAACGTTATATACTACTACGTAATGACGTATAACGTTATATACTATTACGTACTAACGTATAACGTTATATACTATTACGTAATGACGTATAACGTTATAAACTATTAAGTAATAACGTATAACGTTACATACTACTACGTACTAACTTGTAACGTTATATACTATTACGTAATGGCGTATAACGTAATATACTATTACGCAATAACGTATAACGGTATATACTATTACGTAATAACGTATAACGTTATATACTATTACGAAATGGCGTATAACGTAATATACTATTACGTACTAACGTGTAACGTTATATAGTATTACCTGATGACGTATAACGTTATATACAATTACGTACTAACGTATAACGTTCCATCCTATTACGTAATAACGTATAACGTTACATACTATTTCGTAATGACGTATAACGTTATATACTATTACGTAATAATGTATAACATTATATACTATTACGTAATGACGTATAACGATACGTTGTACCTCCTTGTGACGTATAACGTTATGTAGTATTGCCTAATAACGTATAACGCTATATACTATCACGTACTAACGTATAACGTTATATAGTATTACCGTATGACGTACAACGTTATATACTATTACGTACTAACGTATAACGTTATATAGTATTACCGTATGACTTGCAACGTTATGTAGTATTACCGTATGACGTGCAACGTTATATACTAGTACGTACTAACGTGTAACGTTATATAGTATTACCTGATGACGTATAACGTTATATACAATTACGTACTAACGTATAACGTTCTATCCTATTAGGTAATAACGTATAACGATATATACCATTACGTAATGACGTATAATGTTATATACTATTACGTAATAACGCATAACGTTATATACTATTACGTAATGACGTATAACGTTATGTAGTATTACCGTATAACGTATAACGTTATATAGTATTTCATAATAACGTATACCGTTATATACAATTACGTACTAACGTATAACGTTATATAGTATTACCTTAAAACGTATAACGTTATATAGTATTACCTTATAACGTATAACGTTATATAATACTACGGATTAACGTATAACGATATAAACTATTACGTAATAACGTATAACGATCTGTACTACTACGTAATGACGTATAACGTTATCTAATACTACGTACTAACGTATAACGATATAAAATATTACGTAATAACGTATAACGTTTCATACTGTTACGTCATGACGTATAACGTTATATACTATTACGTAATAACGTATGACGTTATATACTATTACGTACTAACGTATAACGTTATATACTATTACGCAATAACGTATAACGTTACATACTATTACGTAAAGACATATAACGTTATATACAATTACGTAATAACGTATAACATTATATACTATTACGTAATGACGTATAACGTTATGTAGTATTACCTTATCACGTATAACGTTATGTAGTATTACCTTATAACGTATAACGTTATATACTATTACATAATAACGTATAACGTTATTTGCTATTACCTAATAACGTATAACGTTATGTAGGATTACCTTATAACGTAAAACGTTATATACTATTACGTACTAACATATAATGTAATATACTATTACGTAATAACGTATAACGTTATAAACTATTAAGTAATAACATATAACGTTATATACTATTACGTACTAATGTATAACGTTACATACTATTACGTAATAACGTACAACGTTATATACTATTACGTAATAACGTATAACGTTATATACTATTACGTAATGATGTATACCGTTATAAACTATTAAGTAATAACGTATAACGTGATATACCATTACGTACTAACGTATAATGTTATATACTATTAAGTACTAACGTATAATGTTATATACTATTACGTAATAACGTATAACGTTACGTACTACTACGTACTAACTTGTAACGTTATATAGTATTACGTAATGGCGTGTAACGTAATATACTATTACGTAATAACGTATAATGTTATATAGTATTACCTAATAACGTATAACGTTATATACTATTACGTAATGGCGTATAACGTAATATACTATTACGTACTATCGTGTAACGTTATATAGTATTACCTAATGACGTATAACGTTATATACTATTACATAATAACGTATAACCTTATATAATATTGCGTAATGACGTATAACGTTATGTAGTATTACCTAATAACGTATAACGTTATATACTATTACGTACTAACATATAGTGTAATATACTATTGCGTAATAACGTATAACGTTATGTAGAATTACCTTATGACGTATAACGTTATGTAGTATTACCTTATAGCGTATAACGTTATATCCTATTACGTACTAACGTATAACGTAATATAATATAATGTAATAACGTATAACGCTATATACTATTACGTAATGACGTATAACGTCATAGACTATTAAGTAATAACGTACAACGTTATATACCATTACGTACTAACGTATGACGTTATATACTATTACGTACTAATGTATAACGTTACATACTATTACGTAATAACGTATAACGTTATATACTACTACGTGATAACGTATAACGTTATATACTATTACGTAATGATGTATACCGTTATAAACTATTAAGTAATAACGTATAACGTTATATACCATTACGTACTAACGTATAACGTTATATACTATTACGTAATAACGTATAACGTTATAAACTATTAAGTAATAACGTATAACGTTATGTAGTATTACCTTATAACGTATAACGTTATATACTATTACGTACTAACGTATAACGTTATATAGTATTACCGTATGACTTGCAACGTTATGTAGTATTACCGTATGACGTGCAACGTTATATACTAGTACGTACTAACGTGTAACGTTATATAGTATTACCTGATGACGTATAACGTTATATACAATTACGTACTAGCGTATAACGTTCTATCCTATTACGTAATAACGTATAACGATATATACCATTACGTAATGACGTATAATGTTATATACTATTACGTAATAACGCATAACGTTATATACTATTACGTAATGACGTATAACGTTATGTAGTATTACCGTATAACGTATAACGTTATATAGTATTAAAATAATAACGTATACCGTTATATACAATTACGTACTAACGTATAACGTTATATAGTATTACCTTAAAACGTATAACGTTATATAATACTACGTACTAACGTATAACGATATAAACTATTACGTAATAACGTATAACGATCTGTACTACTACGTAATGACGTATAACGTTATCTAATACTACGTACTAACGTATAACGATATAAACCATTACGTAATAACGTATAACGTTTCATACTGTAACGTCATGACGTATAACGTTATATACTATTACGTAATAACGTATGACGTTATATACTATTACGTACTAACGTATAACGTTATATACTATTACGCAATAACGTATAACGTTACATACTATTACGTAATGACATATAACGTTATATACTATTACGTAATAGCGTATAACATTATATACTATTACGTAATGACGTATAACGTTATGTAGTATTACCTTATCACGTATAACGTTATGTAGTATTACCTTATAACGTATAACGTTATATACTATTACATAATAACGTATAACGTTATTTGCTATTACCTAATAACGTATAACGTTATGTAGGATTACCTTATAACGTAAAACGTTATATACTATTACGTACTAACATATAATGTAATATACTATTACGTAATAATGTATAACGTTATATAATATTATATAATGACGTATAACGTTATATACTATTACGTAATAACGTATAACGTTATAAACTATTAAGTAATAACGTATAACGTTATATACTATTACGTACTAATGTATAACGTTACATACTATTACGTAATAACGTACAACGTTATATACTATTACGTAATAACGTATAACGTTATATACTATTACGTAATGATGTATACCGTTATAAACTATTAAGTAATAACGTATAACGTGATATACCATTACGTACTAACGTATAATGTTATATACTATTACGTAATAACGTATAATGTAATATAATATTATGTAATAACGTATAACGCTATATACTATTACGTAATGACGTAGAACGTCATAAACTATTAAGTAATAACGTACAACGTTATATACCATTACGTAATAACGTATGACGTTATATACTATTACGTAGTAACGTATGACGTTATATACTATTACGTAATGACGTATAACGTTATGTAGTATTACCATATGACGTGCAACATTATATTGTATTACCGTATGACGTGCAACGTTATGTAGTATTACCGTATGACGTGCAACGTTATATACTAGTACGTACTAACGTGTAACGTTATATAGTATTACCTGATGCCGTATAACGTTATATACAATTACGTACTAACGTATAACGTTCTATCCAATTACGTAATAACGTATAACGTTATATAGTATTAGCTTATAACGTATAACGTTATATAATACTACGTACTAACGTATAACGATATAAACTATTACGTAATAACGTATAACGATCTATAATATTACGTAATGACGTATAACGTTATCTAATACTACGTACTAACGTATAACGATATAAACTATTACGTAATAACTTATAACGTTACATATTATTACGTAATGACGTATAACGTTATATACTATTACGTAATAACGTATGACGTTATATACTATTACGTACTAACGTATAACGTTATATACTATTACGCAATAACGTATAACGTTACATACTATTACGTAATGACATATAACGTTATATACTATTACGTAATAACGTATAACGTTCTATACTATTACGTAATGATGTATACCGTTATAAACTATTAAGTAATAACGTATAACGTTATATAACATTACGTACTAACGTATAATGTTATATACTATTACGTAATAACGTATAACGTTACATACTACTACGTACTAACTTGTAACGTTATATAGTATTACGTAATGGCGTGTAACGTGATATACTATTACGTAATAACGTATAATGTTATATAGTATTACCTAATAACGTATAACGTTATATACTATTACGTAATGGCGTATAACGTAATATACTATTACGTACTATCGTGAAACGTTATATAGTATTACCTAATAACGTATAACGTTATATACTATTACGTAATGGCGTATAACGTAATATACTATTACGTACTATCGTGTAACGTTATATAGTATTACCTAATGACGTATAACGTTATATACTATTACATAATAACGTATAACGTTATATAATATTGCGTAATGACGTATAACGTTATGTAGTATTACCTTATAACGTATAACGTTATATACTATTACGTACTAACATATAGTGTAATATACTATTACGTAATAACGTATAACGTTATGTAGAATTACCTTATGACGTATAACGTTATGTAGTATTACCTTATAGCGTATAACGTTATATCCTATTACGTACTAACGTATAACGTAATATAATATTATGTAATAACGTATAACGCTATATACTATTACGTAATGACGTATAACGTCATAAACTATTAAGTAATAACGTACAACGTTATATACTATTACGTAATAACGTATGACGTTATATACTATTACGTAATGACGTATAACGTTATCTAATACTACGTACTAACGTATAACGATATAAACTATTACGTACTAACGTATAACGTTATATAGTATTACCTTAAAACGTATAACGTCATATAGTATTACCTTATAACGTATAACGTTATATAATACTACGGACTAACGTATAACGATATAAACTATTACGTAATAACGTATAACGTTATATACTATTACGTAATGATGTATACCGTTATAAACTATTATGTAATAACGTATAAGGTGATATACCATTACGTACTAACGTATAATGTTATATACTATTACGTAATAACGTATAATGTAATATAATATTATGTAATAACGTATAACGCTATATACTATTACGTAATGACGTATAACGTCATAAACTATTAAGTAATAACGTATAACGTTATATACTATTACGTACTAATGTATAACGTTACATACTATTACGTAATAACGTATAACGTTATATACTATTATGTAATAACGTATAACGTTCTATACTATTACGTAATGATGTATACCGTTATAAACTATTAAGTAATAACGTATAACGTTATATACCATTACGTACTAACGTATAATGTTATATACTATTACGTAATAACGTATAACGTTGCATACTACTACGTACTAACTTGTAACGTTATATAGTATTACGTAATGGCGTGTAACGTAATATACTATTACGTAATAACGTATAATGTTATATAGTATTATCTAATAACGTATAACGTTATATACTATTACGTAATGGCGTATAACGTAATATACTATTACGTACTATCGTGTAACGTTATATAGTATTACCTAATGACGTATAACGTTATACACTATTACATAATAACGTATAACCTTATATAATATTGCGTAATGACGTATAACGTTATGTAGTATTACCTTATAACGTATAACGTTATATACTATTACGTACTAACATATAGTGTAATGTACTATTGCGTAATAACGTATAACGTTATGTAGAATTACCTTATGACGTATAACGTTATGTAGTATTACCTTATAGCGTATAACGTTATATCCTATTACGTACTAACGTATAACGTAATATAATATTATGTAATAACGTATAACGCTATATACTATTACGTAATGACGTATAACGTCATAAACTATTAAGTAATAACGTACAACGTTATATACTATTACGTAATAACGTATGACGTTATATACTATTACGTATTGACGTATAACGTTATCTAATACTACGTACTAACGTATAACGATATAAACTATTACGTAATAACGTATAACGTTACATACTATTACGTAATGACGTATAACGTTATATACTATTACGTTATAACGTATGACGTTATATACTATTACGTACTAATGTATAACGTTATATACTATTACGTAATAACGTGTAACGTTATATACTACTACGTGATAACGTATAACGTTATATACTATGACGTAATGATGTATACCGTTATAAACTATTAAGTAATAACGTATAACGTTATATACCATTACGTACTAACGTATAACGTTATATACTATTACGTAATGACGTATAACGTTATGTAGTATTACCGTATAACGAATAACGTTATATAGTATTAAAATAATAACGTATACCGTTATATACAATTACGTACTAACGTATAACGTTATATAGTATTACCTTAAAACGTATAACGTTATATAGTATTACCTTATAACGTATAACGTTATATAATACTACGTACTAACGTATAACGATATAAACTATTACGTAATAACGTATAACGATCTATAATATTACGTAATGACGTATAACGTTATCTAATACTACGTACTAACGTATAACGATATAAGCTATTACGTAATAACGTATAACGTTACATACTATTACGTAATGACATATAACGTTATATACTATTACGTAATAACATATGACGTTATATACTATTACGTACTAACGTATATCGTTATATACTATTACGTACTAACATATAATGTAATATACTATTACGTAATAACGTATGACGTTATATACTATTACGTACTAACGTATAACGTTATATACTATTACGCAATAACGTATAACGTTACATACTATTTCGTAATGACGTATAACGTTATATACTATTACGTAATAATGTATAACATCATATACTATTACGTAATAATGTATAACGTTATATAATATTATATAATGACGTATAACGTTATATACTATTACGTAATAACGTATAACGTTATAAACTATTAAGTAATAACATATAACGTTATATACTATTACGTACTAATGTATAACGTTACATACTATTACGTAATAACGTACAACGTTATATACTATTACGTAATGACGTATAACGTTATATACTATTACGTAATGATGTATACCGTTATAAACTATTAAGTAATAACGTACAACGTTATATACTATTACGTAATAACGTATGACGTTATATACTATTACGTAATGACGTATAACGTTATGTAGTAGTACCATATGACGTGCAACATTATATAGTATTACCGTATGACGTGCAACGTTATGTAGTATTACCGTATGACGTGCAACGTTATATACTAGTACGTACTAACGTGTAATGTTATATAGTATTACCTGATGCCGTATAACGTTGTATACAATTACGTATTAACGTATAACGTTCTATCCTATTACGTAATAACGTATAACGTTATATAGTATTACCTTATAACGTTATATAGTATTACCTTATAACGTATAACGTTATATAGTATTACTTTATAACGTATAACGTTATATAATACTACGTACTAACGTATAACGATATAAACTATTACGTAATAACGTATAACGATCTATAATATTACGTAATGACGTATAACGTTATCTAATACTACGTACTAACGTATAACGGTATAAACTATTACGTAATAACGTATAACGTTACATATTATTACGTAATGACGTATAACGTTATATACTATTACGTAATAACGTATGACGTTATATACTATTACGTACTAACGTATAACGTTATATACTATTACGCAATAACGTATAACGTTACATACTATTACGTAATGACATATAACGTTATATACTATTACGTAATAACGTATAACATTATATACTATTACGTAATGACGTATAACGTTATGTAGTATTACCTTATGACGTATAACGTTATGTAGTATTACCTTATAACGTATAACGTTATATACTATTACATAATACCGTATAACGTTATTTGCTATTACGTAATAACCTATAACGTTATGTAGTATTACCTTATAACGTATAACGTTATATACTATTACGTACTAACATATAATGTAATATACTATTACGTTATAATGTATAACGTTATATACTATTATATAATGACGTATAACGTTATATACTATTACGTAATAACGAATAACGTTATAAACTATTAAGTAATAACGTATAACGTTATATGCCATTACGTACTAACGTATAACGTTATATACTATTACGTAATAACGTATAACGTTATAAACTATTAAGTAATAACGTATAAGGTTATGTAGTATTACCTTATAACGTATAACGTTATATACTATTACGTACTAACATATAGTGTAATATACTATTACGTAATAACGTATAACGTTAAGTAGAATTACCTTATGACGTATAACGTTATGTAGTATTACCTTATAGCGTATAACGTTATATCCTATTACGTACTAACGTATAACGTAATATAATATTAGGTAATAACGTATAACGTTATATACTATTACGTAATGACGTATAACGTTATGTAGGATTACCTTATAACGTATAACGTTATATAGTATTACCTTATAACGTATAACATTATATTATACTACGTACTAACGTATAACGATATAAACTATTACGTAATAACGTATAACGATCTATAATATTACGTAATGTCGTATAACGTTATCTAATACTACGTACTAACGTATAACGATATAAACTATTACGTAATAACGTATAACGTTACATACTATTACGTAATGACGTATAACGTTATATACTATTACGTACTAACGTATAACGTTATATACTATTACGCAATAACGTATAACGTTACATACTATTTCGTAATGACGTATAACGTATATACTATTACGTAATAAGGTATAACATTATATAGTATTACGTAATGACGTATAACGTTATGTAGTATTACTTTATGACGTATAACGTTATGTAGTATTACCTTATAATGTATAACGTTATACACTATTACGTACTAACATATAGTGTAAAATACTATTACGTAATAACGTATAACGTTATGTAGAATTACCTTATGACGTATAACGTTATGTAGTATTACCTTATAGCGTATAACGTTATATCCTATTACGTACTAACGTATAACGTAATATAATATTATGTAATAACGTATAACGTTATATACTATTACGTAATAACGTATAACGGTATATACTATTACGTAATAACGTATAACGTTATATACTATTACGTCATGATGTATACCGTTATAAACTATTAAGTAATAACGTATAACGTTATATACTATTACGTACTAACGTATAACGTTATATGCTGTTACGTAATAACGTATAAGGTTATAAACTATTAAGTAATAACGTATAATGTTATATAATATTACGTTATAACGTATAACGTTATATAGTATTACCTTATAACGTATAACGTTATATAATACTACGTACTAACGTATAACGATATAAACTATTAAGTAATAACGTATAACGATCTATAATATTACGTAATGACGTATAACGTTATCTAATACTACGTACTAACGTATAACGATATAAACTATTACGTAATAACGTATGACGTTATATACTATTACGTACTAACGTATAACGTTATATACTATTACGCAATAACGTATAAGGTTACATACTATTTCGTAATGACGTATAAAGTTATTTACTGTTACGTAATAACGTATAACATTATATACTATTACGTAATAACGTATAAGGTTACATACTATTACGTAATGACGTATAACGTTATATACTATTACGTAATAACGTATGACGTTATATACTATTACGTACTAACATATAATGTAATATACTATTACGTAATAATGTATAACGTTATATACTATTACGTAATGACGTATAACGTTATAAACTATTAAGTAATAACGTACAACGTTATATACTATTACGTAATAACGTATGACGTTACATACTATTACGTAATGACGTATAACGTTATATACTATTACGTAATAACGTATGACGTTATATACTATTACGTACTAACGTATAACGTTATATACTATTACGCAATAACGTATAAGGTTACATACTATTTCGTAATGACGTATAAAGTTATTTACTGTTACGTAATAACGTATAACATTATATACTATTACGTAATAACGTATAACGTTACATACTATTACGTAATGACGTATAACGTTATATACTATTACGTAATAACGTATGACGTTATATACTATTACGTACTAACATATAATGTAATATACTATTACGTAATAATGTATAACGTTATATACTATTACGTAATGACGTATAACGTTATAAACTATTAAGTAATAACGTATAACGTTACATACTACTACGTACTAACTTGTAACGTTATATACTATTATGTAATGGCGTATAACGTTACATACTACTACGTACTAACTTCTAACGTTATATACTATTACGTAATGGCGTATAACGTAATATACTATTACGTACTATCGTGTAACGTTATATAGTATTACCTAATGACGTATAACGTTATATACTACTACATAATAACGTATAACGTTATATAATATTAAGTAATGACGTATAACGTTATGTAGCATTAACTTATAACGTATAACGTTATATACTATTACGTACTATCATATAGTGTAATATACTATTACGTAATAACGTATAACGTTATGTAGAATTACCTTATGACGTATAACGTTACGTAGTATTACCTTATAGCGTATAACGTTATATCCTATTACGTACTAACGTATAACGTAATATAATATTATGTAATAACGTATAACGCTATATACTATTACGTAATGACGTATAACGTTATAAACTATTAAGTAATAACGTACAACGTTATATACTATTACGTAATAACGTATAACGTTATAAACTATTAAGTAATAACGTATAACGTTACATACTACTACGTACTAACTTGTAACGTTATATACTATTATGTAATGGCGTATAACGTTACATACTACTACGTACTAACTTGTAACGTTATATACTATTTCGTAATGACGTATAACGTTATATACTATTACGTAATAACGTATAACATTATATACTATTACCTTATAACGTATAACGTTATATAATACTACGTACTAACATATAACGATATAAACTATTACGTGTTAACGTATAACGATCTATAATATTACGTAATGACGTATAACGTTATCTAATACTACGTACTAACGTATAACGATATAAACTCTTACGTAATAACGTATAACGCTACATACTATTACGTAATGACGTATAACGTTATATACTATTACGTCATAACGTATGACGTTATATACTATTACGTACTAACGTATAACGTTATATGCTATTACGCAATAACGTATAACGTTACATACTATTTCGTAATGACGTATAACGTTATATACTATTACGTAATAACGTATAACATTATGTACTATTACGTAATGACGTATAACGTTATGTAGTATTACCTTATGACGTATAACGTTATGTAGTATTACCTTATAACGTATAACGTTATATACTATTACATAATAACGTATAACGTTATTTGCTATTACGTAATAACGTATAACGTTATGTAGGATTACCTTATAACGTAAAACGTTATATACTATTACGTACTAACATATAATGTAATATACTATTACGTAATAATGTATAACGTTATATATTATTATGTAATGACGTATAACGTTATATACTATTACGTAATAACGTATAACGTTATAAACTATTAAGTAATAACGTATAACGTTATATACTATTACGTACTAATGTACAACGTTACATACTATTACGTAATAACGTATAACATTATATACCATTACGTAATAACGTATAACGTTATATACTATTACGTAATGATGTATACCGTTATAAACTATTAAGTAATAACGTATAACGTTATATACCATTACTTACTAACGTGTAACGTAATATAATATTATGTAATAACGTATAACGTTATATACTATTATGTAATGACGTATAACGTTATAAACTATTTAGTAATAACGTACATCGTTATATACTATTACGTAATAACGTATGACGTTATATACTATTACGTAATGACGTATAACGTTATCTAATACTACGTACTAACGTATAACGATATAAACTATTACGTAATAACGTATGACGTTATATACTATTACGTACTAACGTACAGTAGCGGACAAAAGTTTAAGACGAAATGGAAGAAATAAATAATTGATTTACTTTCCATAAAAAATATAAATACGGTGTTCTACTTTTGGTATTAACTAATTGTACATTTGTTTGTACACTTAGAAAAAAAATTTCATTTTGATATTTTGCTCAATAGCTAAGTTATAAAAAAGGAACGAAATCTGTATAATATTTCGTCGGTCAAAAGTTTAAGACTATACAAAAAATATTAATTTTTGGTTAAAAAATATACACAATTTTTGTTTAAATTCAATATTTTGTTCAATATCCGTTATTTCTTATCCCTTCGGTACATCTTCTTGGCATAGAATCTATTAATTTTTTATATTAATCTACCGTAATATTATTCCAGGCTGTTTCAATCGTAGAGTAAAGTTCATTTAAATTTTTCGGTTTATAACCTTGTACTGTCTTTTTTATGATGCTTCACAAATTCTCGATTGGGTTAATGTCTGGTGATTGCGACGGCCACGGCAGCACGGTGATATTTTCTTCTTGAAAAAACTGTTTCACAACCCGAGCCGTGTGCTTCGGATCATTATCATTTTGAAAAATAAAATCATCACTCATATTGTTGCGTGCAAAAGGTAACATTGTGTTCTTGAGTATGTCCTTGTATTGAAAACGGTCCATAATTCCATTGATACGACATATCGGACCAGGGCCGCTTCGAGAAAAACACGCCCACACCATAACGTTGCCACCACCATGTTTAAGAGTTTTTAAAACGCACTGTGTTTTCAAACTTTCGCCAATTCGACGTCTAACGTACCGTATCCCGTCAGAACAGACGCGATTGAATTTCGATTCGTCAGAAAACAATACCTTTTGCCAATCTTCACTTGTCCAATGCTTATGAGCTTTAGCAAATGCAAGTCGTCTTTTTCGATTCCTAGAACTCAGCAGTGGTTTCTTTTGGGGTTTTCGTCCTCTTAAGTTAAAGTCTTCTAATCTTCTCCTAACAGTTCTAGCACTAATTTGTGTATCGTTTTCATAGTTTATCTCCGCAGCAATATTATTTGCACTACGAAAACGATCCTTTTCGCTCAATCGATGAATCCGGCGATCCATTTTCGGTGTTGTTTTCCGTGGTCTTCCGTTTTTCGGTTGATCGCAATACATGCCTGTCTTTAAACATTTATACCAAGCTTGTTTACAAGCTGTTTCTGACCTGTTCACTATATTTGCTATTTCGGTGAAGGTTTTACTTTGCTTTCGCAGCCTTACGATTTGTTCCCTTTCGTTTTCAAGTAAATTCTTTGATTTACCCATAGTCTGTTCCTACCTAAATGAATTTTAAGCAATAAAAGGTACACTAAACAATGATTTTGACATTCCAGAATCAAAATGTTCAAAAACTGTACTCGTACTCACGTTTTACACAGATCGTCTTAAACTAATGTCCACTGTTTCCAAGTGCTAGGCGGTAACTAACTGTTGTAACTCCTACATTGTTTGTATTTAACAACTGACTGTCTGAGGTTACGAAGGTCAAACATACAGCTACGTTATTCCAAAGAGACAAACCGAATAGAAGAACAATATGCGTATAAGATGTTTGTAATCCGGTTTACAAATCATCGTCTTAAACTTTTGTCCGCTACTGTATAACGTTATATACTATTACGCAATAACGTATAAGGTTACATACTATTTCGTAATGACGTATAAAGTTATTTACTGTTACGTAATAACGTATAACATTATATACTATTACGTAATAACGTATAAGGTTACATACTATTACGTAATGACGTATAACGTTATATACTATTACGTAATAACGTATGACGTTATATACTATTACGTACTAACATATAATGTAATATACTATTACGTAATAATGTATAACGTTATATACTATTACGTAATGACGTATAACGTTATAAACTATTAAGTAATAACGTACAACGTTATATACTATTACGTAATAACGTATGACGTTACATACTATTACGTAATGACGTATAACGTTATATACTATTACGTAATAACGTATGACGTTATATACTATTACGTACTAACGTATAACGTTATATACTATTACGCAATAACGTATAAGGTTACATACTATTTCGTAATGACGTATAAAGTTATTTACTGTTACGTAATAACGTATAACATTATATACTATTACGTAATAACGTATAACGTTACATACTATTACGTAATGACGTATAACGTTATATACTATTACGTAATAACGTATGACGTTATATACTATTACGTACTAACATATAATGTAATATACTATTACGTAATAATGTATAACGTTATATACTATTACGTAATGACGTATAACGTTATAAACTATTAAGTAATAACGTATAACGTTACATACTACTACGTACTAACTTGTAACGTTATATACTATTATGTAATGGCGTATAACGTTACATACTACTACGTACTAACTTCTAACGTTATATACTATTACGTAATGGCGTATAACGTAATATACTATTACGTACTATCGTGTAACGTTATATAGTATTACCTAATGACGTATAACGTTATATACTACTACATAATAACGTATAACGTTATATAATATTAAGTAATGACGTATAACGTTATGTAGCATTAACTTATAACGTATAACGTTATATACTATTACGTACTATCATATAGTGTAATATACTATTACGTAATAACGTATAACGTTATGTAGAATTACCTTATGACGTATAACGTTACGTAGTATTACCTTATAGCGTATAACGTTATATCCTATTACGTACTAACGTATAACGTAATATAATATTATGTAATAACGTATAACGCTATATACTATTACGTAATGACGTATAACGTTATAAACTATTAAGTAATAACGTACAACGTTATATACTATTACGTAATAACGTATAACGTTATAAACTATTAAGTAATAACGTATAACGTTACATACTACTACGTACTAACTTGTAACGTTATATACTATTATGTAATGGCGTATAACGTTACATACTACTACGTACTAACTTGTAACGTTATATACTATTTCGTAATGACGTATAACGTTATATACTATTACGTAATAACGTATAACATTATATACTATTACCTTATAACGTATAACGTTATATAATACTACGTACTAACGTATAACGATATAAACTATTACGTGTTAACGTATAACGATCTATAATATTACGTAATGACGTATAACGTTATCTAATACTACGTACTAACGTATAACGATATAAACTCTTACGTAATAACGTATAACGCTACATACTATTACGTAATGACGTATAACGTTATATACTATTACGTCATAACGTATGACGTTATATACTATTACGTACTAACGTATAACGTTATATGCTATTACGCAATAACGTATAACGTTACATACTATTTCGTAATGACGTATAACGTTATATACAATTACGTACTAACGTATAACGTTCTATCCTATTACGTAATAACGTATAACGTTATGTAGTATTACCTTATAACGTTTAACGTTATATAGTATTACCTGATGACGTATACCGTTATATACAATTACGTACTAACGTATAACGTTATATAGTATTACCTTATAACGTATAACGTTATATAGTATTACCTTATAACGTATAACGTTATATAATACTACGTACTAACGTATAACGATATAAACGATTACCTAATGACGTATAACGTTATATACTATTACATAATATCGTATAACCTTATATACTATTACGTAATGACGTATAACGTTATGTAGTATTACCTTATAACGTATAACGTTATATACTATTACGACTTACATATAGTGTAATATACTATTACGTAATCACGTATAACGTTATGTAGAATTACCTTATGACGTATAACGTTATGTAGTATTACCTTATAGCGTATAACGTTATATCCAATTACGTACTAACGTATAACGTAATATAATATTATGTAATAACGTATAACGTTATATACTATTGCGTAATGACTTATAACGTTATAAATTATTAAGTAATAACGTACAACGTTGTATGCTATTACGTAATAACGTATGACGTTTTATACTATTACGTAATGACGTATAACGTTATGTAGTATTTCCATATGACGTGCAACATTATATACTATTACCGTATGACGTGCAACGTTATGTAGTATTACCGTATGACGTGCAACGTTATATACTAGTACGTACTAATGTGTAACGTTATATAGTATTACCTGATGACGAATAACGTTATATACAATTACGTACTAACGTATAACGTTCTATCCTATTACGTAATAACGTATAACGTTATATACCATTACGTAATGACGTATAATGTTATATGCTATTACGTAATAACGTATAACGTTATATAGTATTACGTAATAATGTATAACGTTATATACTATTACGTACTAACATATAGTGTAATATACTAATACGTAATAACGTATAACGTTATATAGTATTAACTGATGACGTATACCGTTATATACAATAACGTACTAACGTATAACGTTATATAGTATCACCTTATAACGTATAACGTTATATAATACTGTGTACTAACGTATAACGATATAAACTATTACGTAATAACGTATAACGTTATATACAATTACGTACTAACATATAGTGTAATATACTAATACGTAATAACGTATAACGTTATATAGTATTACCTGATGACGTTTACCGTTATAGACAATTACGTACTAACGTATAATGTTATATAGTATTACCTTATAACGTATAACGTTATATAGTATTACCTTATAACGTATAACGTTATATAGTATTACCTTATAACGTATAACGTTATATAGTATTACCTTATAACGTATAACGTTATATAGTATTACCTTATAACGTATAACGTTATATAATACTACGTACTAACGTATAACGATATAAACTATTACGTAATAACGTATAACGTTATATACTATTACGTACTAACATATAGTGTAATATACTAATACGTAATAACGTATAACGTTATGTAGAATTACCTTATGACGTATAACGTTATGTAGTATTACCTTATAGCGTATAACGTTATATACTATTACGTACTAACATATAGTGTAATATACTATTACGTAATAACGTATAACGTTATGTAGAATTACCTTATGACGTATAACGTTATGTAGTATTACCTTATAGCGTATAACGTTATATACTATTACGTACTAACGTGTAACGTTATATTCTATTACGTACTAACGTATAACGTAATATACTATTACGTACTAACGTATAACGTTATATACTATTACGTACGAACATATAATGTAATATACTATTACGTAATAATGTATACCGTTATATACTATTACGTAATAACGTATAACGTTATATACTATTACGCAATGATGTATAACGTTATAAACTATTAAGTAATAACGTATAACGTTATATACTATTACGTACTAATGTATAACGTTATATACTATTACGTAATAACGTATAACGTTATAAACTATTAAGTAATAACGTATAATGTTATATAATATTTCGTTATAACGTATAACGTTATAAACTATTAAGTAATAACGTATAACGTTACATACTACTACGTACGAACGTGTAACGTTATATACTATTACGTAATGACGTATACCGTTATGTAGTATTACCTTATGACGTATGACGTTATGTCGTACTACCTTATAAGGCATAACGTTATATACTATTACGTACTAACATATAATGTAATATACTATTACGTAATTATGTTTAACGTTATATACTATTATGTAATGACGTATAAAGTTATATACTATTACGTAATAACGTATAACGTTATAAACTATTAAGTAATAACGTACAACGTTATATACTATTACGTAATAACGTATAACGTTATATAGTATTACGTAATAACGTATAACGTTATATACTATTACGTAATGGCGTATAACGTAATATACAATTACGTACTATCGTGTAACGTTATATAGTATTACCTAATGACGTATAACGTTATATACTATTACGTAATAACGTATAACGTTATATACTATTACGTAATGACGTATAACGTTATGTAGTATTACCTTATGACGTATAACGTTATGTAGTAATACCTTATAACGTATAACGTTATATACTATTACATAATACCGTATAACGTTATATAGTATTACGTAATAACGTATAACGTTATATACTATTACGTAATGGCGTATAACGTAATATACAATTACGTACTATCGTGTAACGTTATATAGTATTACCTAATGACGTATAACGTTATATACTATTACGTAATAACGTATAACGTTACATACTATTACGTAATGGCGTATAACGTAATATACTATTACGTACTATCGTGTAACGTTATATAGTATTACCTAATGACGTATAACGTTATATACTATTACATAATAACGTATAACGTTACATACTATTACGTAATGACGTATAACGTTATAGACTATTACGTAATAACGTATAACGTTATATACTATTACGTAATGACGTATAACGTTATGTAGTGTTACCTTATGACGTATAACGTTATGTAGTAATACCTTATAACGTATAACGTTATATACTATTACATAATACCGTATAACGTTATTTGCTATTACGTAATAGCGTATAACGTTATGTAGGATTACCATATAACGTATAGCGTTATATACTATTACGTAGTAACATATAGTGTAATATACTAATACGTAATAACGTATAACGTTATATAGTATTACCTGATGACGTATACCGTTATATACAATTACGTACTAACATATAGTGTAATATACTATTACGTAATAACGTATAACGTTATGTAGAATTACCTTATGACGTATAACGTTATGTAGTATTACCTTATAGCGTATAACGTTATATAATACTACGTACTAACAAATAGTGTAATATACTATTACGTAATAACATATAACGTTAAGTAGAATTACCTTACGACGTATAACGTTATGTAGTATTACCTTATAGCGTATAACGTTATATCCTATTACGTACTAACGTATAACGTAATATAATATTATGTAATAACGTATAACGTTATATACTATTATGTAATGACGTATAACGTTATATAATATTACGTAATAACGTATGACGTTATATACTATTACGTAATGACGTATAACGTTATGTAGTATTACCATATGACGTGCAACATTATATAGTATTACCGTATGACGTGCAACGTTATGTAGTATTGCCGTATGACGTGCAACGTTATATACTAGTACGTACTAACGTGTAACGTTATATAGTATTAGCTGATGACGTATAACGTTATATACAATTACGTACTAACGTATGACGTTATATAGTATTACGTACTAACATGTAGTGTAATATACTATTACGTAATAACGTATAACGTTATGTAGTATTACCTTATAACGTATAACGTTATATAGTATTACCTGATGACGTATACCGTTATAGTATACAATTACGTACTAACGTATAACGTTATATAGTATTACGTACTAACATGTAGTGTAATATACTATTACGTAATAACGTATAACGTTATGTAGATTTACCTTACGACGTATAACGTTATGTAGTATTAACTTATAGAGTATAACGTTATATCCTATGACGTACTAACGTATAACGTAATATAATATTATGTAATAACGTATAACGTTATATACTATTATGTAATGACGTATAACGTTATAAACTATTAAGTAATAACGTACATGGTTATATACTATTACGTAATAACGTATAACGTTATGTAGAATTACCTTACGACGTATAACGTTATGTAGTATTACCTTATAGCGTATAACGTTATATCCTATTACGTACTAACGTATAACGTAATATAATATTATGTAATAACGTATAACGTTATATACTATTATGTAATGACGTATAACGTTATAAACTATTAAGTAATAACGTACATCGTTATATACTATTACGTAATAACGTATGATGTTATATACTATTACGTAATGACGTATAAAGTTATGTAGCATTACCATATGACGTGCAACATAATATAGTATTACCGTATGACGTGCAACGTTATGTAGTATTACCGTATGACGTGCAACGTTATATACTAGTACGTACTAACGTGTAACGTTATATAGTATTACCTGATGACGGATAACGTTATATACAATTACGTACTAACGTATAATGTTCTATCCTATTACGTAATAACGTAAAACGTTATATACCATTACGTAATGACGTATAATGCTATATACTATTACGTAATAACATATAGTGCAATATACTATTACGTAATAACGTATAACGTTATGTAGAATTACCTTATGACGTATAACGTTATGTAGTATTACCTTATAGCGTAATACGTTATATCCTATTACGTACTAACGTATAACGTAATATAGTATTATGTAATAACGTATAACGTTATATACTATTACGTAATGACGTATAACGTTATAAACTATTAAGTAATAACGTACAACGTTATATACTATTACGTAATAACGTATGACGTTATATACTATTACGTAATGACGTATAACGTTATGCAGTATTACCATATGACGTGCAACATTATATAGTATTACCGTATGACGTGCAACGTTATATAGTATTACCTAATGACGTATAACGTTATATACTATTACGTAATAACGTATAACGTTATATAGTATTACCTTATAACGTATAACGTTATATAGTATTACCTTATAGCGTATAACGTTATATACTATTACGTACTAACATATAATGTAATATACTATTACGTAATAACGTATAACGTTATGTAGAATTACCTTATGACGTATAACGTTATGTAGTATTACCTTATAGCGTATAACGTTATATACTATTACGTAATGGCGTATAACGTAATATACAATTACGTACTATCGTGTAACGTTATATAGTATTACCTAATGACGTATAACGTTATATACTATTACGTAATAACGTATAACGTTTCATACTATTACGTAATGGCGAATAACGTACTATACTATTACGTACTATCGTGTAACGTTATATAGTATTACCTAATGACGTATAACGTTATATACTATTACATAATAACGTATAACATTACATACTATTACGTAGTGACGTATAACGTTATAGACTATTACGTAATAAAGTATAACGTTATATACTATTACGTAATGACGTATAACGTTATGTAGTATTACCTTATGACGTATAACGTTATGTAGTAATACCTTATAACGTATAACGTTATATACTATTACATAATACCGTATAACGTTATTTGCTACTACGTAATAACGTATAACGTTATGTAGGATTACCTTATAACGTATAACGTTATATACTATTACGTAGTAACATATAGTGTAATATACTAATACGTAATAACGTATAACGTTATATAGTATTACCTGATGACGTATACCGTTATATACAATTACGTACTAACATATAGTGTAATATACTATTACGTAATAACGTATAACGTTATGTAGAATTACCTTATGACGTATAACGTTATGTAGTATTACCTTATAGCGTATAACGTTATATCCAATTACGTACTAACGTATAGTGTAATATACTATTACGTAATAACGTATAACGTTATGTAGAATTACCTTATGACGTATAACGTTATGTAGTATTACCTTATAGCGTATAACGTTATATACAGGGTGCGCCGTTAGAATCCGGACAAAAGAAGTTTTGTGCAGAAAGTTGTTTATTTAAGTCAATACACAAAAACACATGAAAATGTTGTTATATCTCATTTAAAGGGTCCTTGCTGAGAACTTTTATTCTATGTAACCACCCTCTGCCTCTATGACCTGCTCTATTCTTGCTCTAAAGCGCGAGCACGCTGACTTCAACTGGTCGCGTTTAATTGTCGCGAATTCTGACTCGATAGCAGCTCGTAGGGAGTTGACGTTGGGGTGCCTGCATTTATTAGTTTGTCTCTCGATAACGCCCCACACGTAATAGTCCAATGGGTTTAGGTCGGGACTGTTAGGAGGCCAGAAATCTTTCGACCAAAACATGTCCACATTGTCAGAGAGCCAATTTTGAACAAGATGACTTGTGTGAGCAGGTGCGCCATCTTGTTGAAATAAATACGGCCTTCCAGAAGCCGTAATTTCCATCCACGGCTTTATTACTGTCTTCAGGACCTCCAAATAAACCTCCTTTGTGATTCTTTCGCCTTTTTGGAAGAAGTGCGGAGGCATGACGTCGCCCTCACTTGAGACAACGCTCAAAACGTGAACACTTGCTGGAAATTTGGTTTTGCCCACAACAAAATTAAATTACCGTCGATCTTGGGTAGCTAAAGAATTTTATAATTTCGACCGGCGTTCTCCCGGCGCGAAGACTTTCTATAATCGCCGCTCTTCTATCGTATTCCGGGTTTTGCTTAACGAGTTCTGTCATTTTGAGGTTATAGAAGACTTATTGACATATTTAACTAACTTCAGAGTCAATCAGCACAAACATCTGAATTCTAATATGGTGGGAACTACAAATTGAATTCTGTCCGAATTCTAACGGCGCACCCTGTAGTATTACCTTGTAACGTATAATGTTATATAGTATTACCTTATAACGTATAACGTTATATAATAATACGTACTAACATATAACGATATAAACTATTACGTAATAACGTATAACGTTATATACTATTACGTACTAACATATAGTGTATTATACTAATACGTAATAACGTATAACGTTATGTAGAATTACCTTATGACGTATAACGTTATGTAGTATTACCTTATAGCGTATAACGTTATATACTATTACGTACTAACATATAGTGTAATATACTATTACGTAATAACGTATAACGTTATGTAGAATTACCTTATGACGTATAACGTTATGTAGTATTACCTTATAGCGTATAACGTTATATACTATTACGTAATAACATATAGTGTAATATACTATTACGTAATAACATATAACGTTAAGTAGAATTACCTTACGACGTATAACGTTATGTAGTATTACCTAATAGCGTATAACGTTATATCCTATTACGTACTAACGTATAACGTAATATAATATTATGTAATAACGTATAACGTTATATACTATTATGTAATGACGTATAACGTTATAAACTATTAAGTAATAACGTACATCGTTATATACTATTACGTAATAACGTATAACGTTATAAACTATTAAGTAATAACGTATAACGTTATATACTATTACGTACTAATGTATAACGTTACATACTATTACGTAATAACGTATAGTGTTTTATAATATTACGTTATAACGTATAACGTTATAAACTATTAAGTAATAACGTATAACGTTACATACTACTACGTACTAACTTGTAACGTTATATACTATTACGTAATGGCGTATAACGTTATGTAGAATTACCTTATGACGTATAACGTTATGTAGTATTACCTTATAGCGTATAACGTTATATTCTATTACGTACTAACATATAGTGTAATATACTATTACGTAATAACGTATAACGTTATGTAGTATTACCTTATAACGTATAACGTTATATAGTATTACCTTATAACGTATAACGTTATATAATACTACGTACTAACGTATAAAGATATAAACTATTACCTAATGACGTATAACGTTATATACTATTACATAATATCGTATAACCTTATATACTATTACGTAATGACGTATAACGTTATGTAGTATTACCTTATAGCGTATAACGTTATATACTATTACGACTTACATATAGTGTAATATACTATTACGTAATAACGTATAACGTTATATAGTATTAACTGATGACGTATACCGTTATATACAATTACGTACTAACGTATAACGTTATATAGTATTACCTTATAACGTATAACGTTATATAATACTGCGTACTAACGTATAACGATATAAACTATTACGTAATAACGTATAACGTTATATACTATTACGTACTAACATATAGTGTAATATACTAATACGTAATAACGTGTAACGTTATATAGTATTACCTGATGACGTTTACCGTTATATACAATTACGTACTAACGTATAATGTTATATAGTATTACCTTATAACGTATAACGTTATATAGTATTACCTTATAACGTATAACGTTATATAGTATTACCTTATAACGTATAACGTTATATAGTATTACCTTATAGCGTATAACGTTATATACTATTACGTACTAACATATAATGTAATATACTATTACATAATAATGTATACCGTTATATACTATTACGTAATAACGTATAACGTTATATACTATTACGTAATGATGTATAACGTTATAAACTATTAAGTAATAACGTATAACGTTATATACTATTACGTACTAATGTATAACGTTATATACTATTACGTAATAACGTATAACGTTATAAACTATTAAGTGATAACGTATAATGTTATATAATATTACGTTATAACGTATAACGTTATAAACTATTAAGTAATAACGTATAACGTTATATACTACTACGTACTAACGTGTAACGTTATATACTATAACGTAATGACGTATACCGTTATGTAGTATTACCTTATGACGTATAACGTTATGTCGTATTACCTTATAAGGCATAACGTTATATACTATTACGTACTAACGTGTAACGTTATATCCTATTACGTACTAACGTATAACGTAATATACTATTACGTAATAACGTATAACGTTATATAGTATTACGTAATAACGTATAACGTTATATACTATTACGTAATGGCGTATAACGTTATATAATACTACGTACTAACGTATAACGATATAAACTATTACGTAATAACGTATAACGTTATATACTATTACGTACTAACATATAGTGTAATATACTAATACGTAATAACGTATAACGTTATATAGTATTACCTGATGACGTTTACCGTTATATACAATTACGTACTAACGTATAATGTTATATAGTATTACCTTATAACGTATAACGTTATATAGTATTACCTTATAACGTATAACGTTATATAGTATTACCTTATAACGTATAACGTTATATACTATTACGTACTAACATATAATGTAATATACTATTACATAATAATGTATACCGTTATATACTATTACGTAATAACGTATAACGTTATATACTATTACGTAATGATGTATAACGTTATAAACTATTAAGTAATAACGTATAACGTTATATACTATTACGTACTAATGTATAACGTTATATACTATTACGTAATAACGTATAACGTTATAAACTATTAAGTGATAACGTATAATGTTATATAATATTACGTTATAACGTATAACGTTATAAACTATTAAGTAATAACGTATAACGTTACGTACTACTACGTACGAACGTGTAACGTTATATACTATTACGTAATGACGTATACCGTTATGTAGTATTACCTTATGACGTATGACGTTATGTCGTATTACCTTATAAGGCATAACGTTATATACTATTACGTACTAACGTGTAACGTTATATCCTATTACGTACTAACGTATAACGTAATATACTATTTCGTAATAACGTATAACGTTATATAGTATTACGTAATAACGTATAACGTTATATACTATTACGTACTAACATATAGTGTAATATACTAATACGCAATAACGTATAACGTTATGTAGAATTACCTTACGACGTATAACGTTATGTAGTATTACCTGATAGCGTATAACGTTATATACTTTTACGTACTAACATATAGTGTAATATACTATTACGTACTAACATATAGTGTAATATACTATTACGTAATAACGTATAACGTTATGTAGAATTACCTTATGACGTATAACGTTATGTAGTATTACCTTATAGCGTATAACGTTATATACTATTACGTAATAACGTATAACGTTATATAGTATTACGTAATAACGTATAACGTTATATACTATTACGTAATGGCGTATAACGTAATATACAATAACGTACTAACGTATAACGTAATATAGTATTACCTTATAACGTATAACGTTAATTGTATTACCTAATAACGTATAACGTTATATAATACTACGTACTAACATATAATGTAATATACTATTACGTAATAATGTATACCGTTATATACAATTACGTACTAACGTATAACGTTCTATCCTATTACGTAATAACGTATAACGTTACATACTACTACGTAATAACGTATAACGTTATAAACTATTAAGTATTAACGTATAACGTTATGTAGTATTACCTTATAACGTATAACGTTATATACTTTTACGTACTAACATATAGTGTAATATACTATTACGTACTAACATATAGTGTAATATACTATTACGTAATAACGTATAACGTTATGTAGAATTACCTTATGACGTATAACGTTATGTAGTATTACCTTATAGCGTAATACGTTATATCCTATTACGTACTAACGTATAACGTAATATAATATTATGTAATAACGTATAACGTTATATACCATTACGTAATGACGTATAATGTTATATACTATTACGTACTAACACATAGTGTAATATACTATTACGTAATAACGTATAA
This sequence comes from Bombus pascuorum, assembly GCF_905332965.1. Taxonomy (NCBI): domain Eukaryota; kingdom Metazoa; phylum Arthropoda; class Insecta; order Hymenoptera; family Apidae; genus Bombus; species Bombus pascuorum. The sequence continues at coordinate 1,350,925 of NC_083493.1, read as the reverse complement.
CGTTATATACTATTACGTACTAATGTATAACGTTATATACTATTACGTAATAACGTATAACGTTATGTAGAATTACCTTATGACGTATAACGTTATGTAGTATTACCCTATAGCGTAATACGTTATATCCTATTACGTACTAACGTATAACGTAATATAATATTATGTAATAACGTATAACGTTATATACTATTACGTAATGACGTATAACGTTATAAACTATTAACTAATAACGTACAACGTTATATACTATTACGTAATAACGTATGACGTTATATACTATTACGTAATGACGTATAACGTTATGCAGTATTACCATATGACGTGCAACATTATATAGTATTACCGTATGACGTGCAACGTTATGTAGTATTACCGTATGACGTGCAACGTTATATACTAGTACGTACTAACGTGTAACGTTGTATAGTATTACCTTATAACGTATAACGTTATATAGTATTACCTTATAACGTATAACGTTATATAGTATTACCTTATAACGTATAACGTTATATACTATTACGTACTAACATATAATGTAATATACTATTACGTAATAATGTATACCGTTATATACTATTACGTAATAACGTATAACGTTATATACTATTACGTAATGATGTATAACGTTATAAACTATTAAGTAATAACGTATAACGTTATATACTATTACGTACTAATGTATAACGATATATACTATTACGTAATAACGTATAACGTTATAAACTATTAAGTAATAACGTATAATGTTATATAATATTACGTTATAACGTATAACGTTATAAACTATTAAGTAATAACGTATAACGATATATACTACTACGTACTAACGTGTAACGTTATATACTATAACGTAATGACGTATACCGTTATGTAGTATTACCTTATGACGTATAACGTTATGTCGTATTACCTTATAAGGCATAACGTTATATACTATTACGTACTAACGTGTAACGTTATATCCTATTACGTACTAACGTATAACGTAATATACTATTACGTAATAACGTATAACGTTATATAGTATTACGTAATAACGTATAACGTTACATACTTTTACGTAATGACGTATAACGTTATAAACTATTACGTAATAACGTATAACGTTATATACTATTACGTAATGACGTATAACGTTATGCAGTATTACCTTATGACGTATAACGTTATGTAGTATTACCTTATAACGTATAACGTTATATAATATTACATAATACCGTATAACGTTATTTGCTATTACGTAATAACGTATAACGTTATGTAGGATTACCTTATAACGTATAACGTAATATACTATTACGTACTAACATATAATGTAATATACTATTACGTAATAATGTATAACGTTATATACTATTACGTAATGGCGTATAACGTAATATACTATTACGTACTATCGTGTAACGTTATATAGTATTACCTAATGCAGTTTAACGTTATATACTATTACATAATAACGTATAACGATACATACTTTTACGTAATGACGTATAACGTTATATACTATTACGTAATAACGTATAACGTTATATACTATTACGTAATGACGTATAACGTTATGCAGTATTACCTTATTACGTATAACGTTATGTAGTATTACCTTATAAAGTATAACGTTATATACTTTTACGTACTAACATATAGTGTAATATACTATTACGTACTAACATATAGTGTAATATACTATTACGTAATAACGTATAACGTTATGTAGAATTACCTTATGACGTATAACGTTATGTAGTATTACCTTATAGCGTATAACGTTATATACTATTACGTACTAACATATAGTGTAATATACTATTACGTAATAACGTATAACGTTATAAACTATTAAGTAATAACGTATAACGTTACATACTACTACGTACGAACGTGTAACGTTATATACTATTACGTAATGACGTATACCGTTATGTAGTATTACCTTATGACGTATGACGTTATGTCGTATTACCTTATAAGGCATAACGTTATATACTATTACGTACTAACGTGTAACGTTATATCCTATTACGTACTAACGTATAACGTAATATACTATTACGTAATAACGTATAACGTTATATAGTATTACGTAATAACGTATAACGTTATAAACTATTAAGTAATAACGTATAACGTTACATACTACTACGTACGAACGTGTAACGTTATATACTATTACGTAATGACGTATACCGTTATGTAGTATTACCTTATGACGTATGACGTTATGTCGTATTACCTTATAAGGCATAACGTTATATACTATTACGTACTAACGTGTAATGTTATATCCTATTACGTACTAACGTATAACGTAATATACTATTACGTAATAACGTATAACGTTATATAGTATTACGTAATAACGTATAACGTTATATACTATTACGTAATGGCGTATAACGTAATATACAATAACGTACTAACGTATAACGTAATATAGTATTACCTTATAACGTATAGCGTTAATTGTATTACCTTATAACGTATAACGTTATATAATACTACGTACTAACATATAATGTAATATACTATTACGTAATAATGTATACCGTTATATACAATTACGTACTAACGTATAACGTTCTATCCTATTACGTAATAACGTATATCGTTACATACTACTACGTAATAACGTATAACGTTATAAACTATTAAGTAATAACGTATAACGTTATGTAGTATTACCTTATAACGTATAACGTTATATACAATTGCGTACTAACACATAGTGTAATATACTATTACGTAATAACGTATAACGTTATGTAGAATTACCTTATGACGTATAACGTTATGTAGTATTACCTTATAGCGTAATACGTTATATCCTATTACGTACTAACGTATAACGTAATATAATATTATGTAATAACTTATAACGTTATATACTATTACGTGATGACGTATAACGTTATAAACTATTAACTAATAACGTACAACGTTATATACTATTACGTTATAACGTATGACGTTATATACTATTACGTAATGACGTATAACGTTATGCAGTATTACCATATGACGTGCAATATTATATAGTATTACCGTATGACGTGCAACGTTATGTAGTATTACCGTATGACGTGCAACGTTATATACTAGTACGTACTAACGTGTAACGTTATATAGTATTACCTGATGACGAATAACGTTATATACAATTACGTACTAACGTATAACGTTCTATCCTATTACGTAATAACGTATAACGTTATATACCATTACGTAATGACGTATAATGTTATATACTATTACGTAATAACGTATAACGTTATATACTATTACGTACTAACATATAGTGTAATATACTAATACGTAATAACGTATAACGTTATATAGTATTAACTGATGACGTATACCATTATATACGATAACGTACTAACGTATAACGTTATATAGTATTACCTGATGACGTTTACCGTTATATACAATTACGTACTAACGTATAATGTTATATAGTATTACCTTATAAGGTATAACGTTGTATAGTATTACCTTATAACGTATAACGTTATATAGTATTACCTTATAGCGTATAACGTTATATACTATTACGTACTAACATATAGTGTAATATACTATTACGTAATAATGTATACCGTTATATACTATTACGTAATAACGTATAACGTAATATAATATTACGTACTGTCGTGTAACGTTATATAGTATTACCTAATGACGAATAACCTTATATACTATTACATAATAACGTATAACCTTATATACTATTACGCAATGACATATAACGTTATGTAGAATTACCTTATGACGTATTACGTTATGTAGTATTACCTTATAGCGTATAACATTATATCCTATCACGTACTAACGTAGAACGTAATATACTATTATGTAATAACGCATAACCTTATATACTATTACGTACTAACATATAGTGTAATATACTATTACGTAATAACGTATAACGTTATATACTATTACGTAATAACGTATAACGTTGTATACTATTACGTACTAACGTATAACGTTATATAGTATTATCGTATGACGTACAACGTTATATACTATTACATAATAACGCACAACCTTATATACTATTACGTAATGACGTATAACGTTATGTAGTATTACCTTATAACGTATATCGTTATATACTATGACGTACTAACATATAGTGTAATATACAATTACGTACTAACGTATAACGTTATATACTATTACGTACTAATGTATAACGTTACATACTATTACGTAATAACGTATAACGTTATATACTATTACGTAATAACGTATAACGTTATATACTATTACGTACTAACGTGTAACGTTATATACTATTACGTAATGACGTATACCGTTATGTAGTATTACTTTATGACGTATAACGCTATGTCGTATTACCTTATAAGGCATAACGTTATATACTATTCCGTACTAACGTGTAAAGTTATATAGTATTACCTGATGACGTATAACGTTATATCCTATTACGTACTAACGTATAACGATATATCCTATTACGTAATAACGTATAACGTTATACACTATTACGTAATAACGTATAACAGTATTTACTATTACGTAATGACGTATAACGTTATATACTATTGGGTAATAACCTATAACGTTATATACTATTACGTACTAACGTGTAACGTTATATACTATTACGTAATGACGTATACCGTTATGTAGTATTACCTTATGACGTACAACGTTATGTCGTATTACCTTATGACGTACAACGTTATGTCGTATTACCTTATAAGGCATAACGTTATATACTATTACGTACTAACGTGTAACGTAATAGTATATAACTATATAATACTATATCGTAATACTATAGCGTTATACGTCAGTATGTAATAGTATATAACGTAATACGTCATTACGTAATAGGTTATTACGTTATACGTTACTACGTAATAGTATATAACGTTATACGTCATAAGGTAGTACTACATAACGTGATACGTGATTACGTAATAGTATATAACGTTATAAGTTATTACGTAATAGTATATAAAGTTATACGTTAGTACGTAATAGTGTATAACGTTATACGTTATAAGGTAATACAACATAACGATATACGTCATCAGGTAATACTATATAACGTTACACGTTAGTACGTAATAGTATATAACGATCTACGTCATACGGTAATACTATATAACGTTATACGTCAGAACGTAATAGTATATAATATTATACGTTATAACGTAACACCATATAACATTAAACCTCATAACGTAATAGTATATATCGCTATACTTTTTAACGCAGCACTATATAACGTAATACGTTATGGGGTAATAGTTAATAACGTTATACGTTATAATGTAATGCTACATGACGATATTCGTTATAACGTAACAATATATAATATTATACGCTATAACGTAATTCTATATAACGATATACGTTATAACGCAATGCTACATAACGATATACGTTATAACTTAATACCATGTAACATTTTACGCTATAACGCAATACTATATAACCTCATAAGTTATATTGAGATAAATATAATGTTATACGTTATATCGTAATACTGTATAATATTGCACGTTATAACGTGATAGCATATAACGTTGTACGTTTTAAATTATCACAATATAACGTTATACGTTATAACGTAATACCACATACCATTATACGCAATAGCGTAATACCATACGTATACGTTTGAACGCAATACTATTTAACATTATACGTTACGACGTGATAGTATACATTGCTTTGCTTTATACTTTATTACTATATAACTTATAATACTATATAACTTATACATTATTACTATATAATCTTATAAGGCAACGCCATATAACTTTATACGTCATAACGTTACGTAATGTAACGTAATATAATATGGCGTAATATAATATAACGTAACATTACATAACGTTATATAATATAATGTGTTAGTGTGTAACGTAATAGAATGTTACGTTTATAATATAGCGGAATGGAATGTATCGTTACATAGTATAGCGTAATAAAATTTGGCGAATAGAACGGGCAGAACTTAGATGAAATCTTTTTACTTTTTTATTTACTTTGTGAACCTCTGTTGTTGGATTTAATATTGGCTAATTTATAACTCATCGTTCTAACTCATAGGTGGTGGCCGATTGATATTTCAGAACATCATATGTTGTCTTTTATTGTTCTATGCGTATTCTGGGGACTTATTTTATTCTTAGCTTATAGCGAGGCGCAGAAAATGCATTGGGTGGTATTCCATATACTATCTATGGTAGTACGAATTCTCGTTCGTGACTTTGATTATTGACTAAGTACAGAATAAACGTGATGCAATATGCTACTTCATATGCCACAGTTTGGAGTCATCTGACCTCTTTACCATTTTGTGTCATATGCAACATTATCGATGCAATATTGAAGCAGTTTAATTCAAAACTAAAGTATTCTATTAAATTACTAATAGAACATAGAACAGATATAGAACAATAGGATGTCTTATAATAGCGTTCAAACTAAGCAATTTTTTTAGTTCTACATACTTCTTCCTGAAAAACTCTCAATACAATTTGTGCATAACTCAAACAGACAAAGTAAACCCAATAAAAAGAGCAAAAGATCAACGACAAGAGTAAGAAAACCAACGAAAGATATAAAAAGACCAACGAAAGAAGCAAAGAGATCACCAAAAATTTACCTCTGTGGATAAACTTCTCGCTCTAAGATAAACAATGTATGTATGTATAAAAAGCGTGCACAATGGGCTTATCCGAGATATATTTTGCATAAAATTAATTCAAACTAAAAGACATGTATCTCACGGTACCTCACGGCGGAGGTATAAGCGCAGCCCAGATCACCAAAAAATTCCGAAGAAGATTTTGGATGATGTATATTAGACTTTGTTAAAGTATTTCTGAAACTGTTATCATTTTTCAATAACAGTACATACTCAGAAATAGTGATATGTGAATTGTTTTACAAGTAGTGGATAACATATTTCTGATATTAAAATTTAATTTATAATAATATTTACAACAGTATTCCAAGCTACTAATATTTGGAAAACGATACCAATTATCAGGTCCCACTACGAGAACGTTTATCGTTAAAATATATGTACATTTTACGTTATACTAAGTTTTGTTTGTTTTCATTTAATGCATAATTGGGGAGATTAAATTGGATAGATTACGTAGAAGGTTTGTGTTTCTATTATGGTTCATGTTCACCAGTAATCGTTATTTATGTTATCAGGAGCATATACTGTAAAATTACGTGATAGTAAAAAATAGTAGTGAAAACTGAAATTTATTAGTGAAGGTCTAAAAGTACTGAGAAGGTTTGTAATATATTTGTTATATCTGATTTTAATATGATATTATTTACATGCGCGCGAGAGTACAAATTATTATCAAAATATAGTGTGCAGGTTAGTGTTATTTATTCGTAAAATATGTATCCTTCATGCGCAATATCATATCTTATTATTAATTATAATTTCATATCTAATTTGTTAAAGGGAATACGGTACAGCATGTAGAAAGTTGTTAAAGATATTTCAATTCAAACATAATTCAATTAAATTATATTTGATTCGCAAATAATTTTATAATTTTTCGAAGCCGGAATTTTTCAAACATCGTTCAGTAAAAGTATATTGAATATTGTTAGTTACTGAAGTATGCACGAATATGGTAGAACTCGTGGGAGTTAATTTCATATCTCAGCTCAAATAATCATATTTGAACATTGAATTCATCACTAAAGCAACTAAATCATAGGTTTTACCAATCGTAGTACGCATTATTGGACGACTACATTTTGTTGCCTTTGATCTGATTGCATTTTGTTTCTTAAATCCCCGATCACGGTTTGATTCCTTGGCTCTGAGCGGACACAAAAGAGTTAGATTCCATCCATAGTCAGTCAACAGTTACACTTCGCATTGGCATTGATTTTATATTAAGTAGTTAAATGAAAAATTAAATATTGTATCTAAAATTAAGTTTAAATAAAATAACATTTCAGGAAGGATTTCAAAGGTTTAGTTATTACACAAAATAAAATAACTCATTAATTTAATTGTTACGGATTGATTGTATTATTACGGTTGTTTATCATTACGGGATTAATTGTTAACTGTTTTAAATTAAGGGTATAATTGTAAGCGTAACAGCGTAATTACTTTTATTTAATAATATATTATTATAAATTAACAACAAAATTGTTTTAAATTAGTGGTATAAGTCTTTTATATTAACGTTACATTTTCGATTAGCACTGTACAAAGCTTCAAGTCTATATAAACTCGCGCGAGAGACGCATGTTCTCTATATACATTTTTGTCAGTATGTATTAGTATCAGATATGTGTCAGATGTTGTCACACCCTCGACAAGATCATGAAAAGTTTTTTTCATTACAACACAATTAAATTTAATTAATTACTGAATAATTTTTAAATTTTTATTGTAAATTGAAGTCTTCACCAATTTATTACAACAATTATTCTTATAATTTCTATATTTTTTACAAGCTAAAATTAAATTTACACTTCAGTGGTACTTGTTTTTCATATAGAATTAGTTTACAGAAGTATTCATTTACATTAAATGCCACTTGTGACAAAAATAATTATACTTTTTTCTTTAAATCGTTTATTTTGCCAAGATTTGTTTTTTTTTTTATACATTTTTGAAATTCACAATAAACAATGAATTAGAGTAAAGTGTGTTAGGCAAAAGTACCGATACGCAACGGTACGACGTAGCCATGCTATATTATGTGTCGTGATTTTACAGTCTTTGTATGTTGTTTTTTTTTTTTTTATTTTTGTTTTTGGAGTTAAGCCGCTGGGGAGCGGAGCTTTTGTGTATTCTTGTTTGTGTTGTATTTTTTGTCCTAAAACTTGGCCGCAAAACAGGACGCTTCGAAAAATAATTATACTATACAGCCAAATATGACCAGTGGTTAAAATTAACCACCGATTCCAAACGGAAAGAAGTTTATATAATATTTCAATTTTTAATAATTACAAATTTTTCAAAATTCTTTTACAGAATATTTAACTTTCACAACCCACCATAATGTTTTACAGCGATTTATAAACTTTCTTAACTTAATTCTAAACATACAACGTTGTTCAACAATTAACTATTAAATATATAAATCTAAGATTATGTTCAATTGTCGTTTTAGTTGGTTTATTAATTTAATTATTTACGTTATATTATTTAATAACGTCTGAAATCTATATTTAATATACTACAGCATTCTATTTATTTGAACCTGTCGTACAACAAATACTTATGTTCTTAATATTCCTCGTTCATATAATAGTAGTTCACGTTCACATAAATGAATTCAACGAGCAGAAGTTTATTTAATCGAAAAATGAGTAAAGTTTTATATAAATAAACGAAGCGCTACATGGTCATAATCGTTACGATGTTATACGCTGCAGGGGGCGTTAGAAACACTCTGATCTTTTTCGAGGTCGGTATTTTAGAACATGATACACGAAGTCAATGACTGTAACGTCTATCCTGTCCTTAATGAATGATATAATTACTGGTATATTCTGTATGTAATCAATGTTTTAATAGAATCATCGAGGTAAATAATTCCTTCGAAGTCCTCGACTGTCGGTAAGATACAAGGAATCGCAATTCCATTCAGTTCGCTGTAGGTCAGTTAGATGTCTCAGGTAGGCTATCTGGTATACTTATGTATACTTGTAATTAATATATACAGGGATCAGCATTGCTTGACTCAACGTCACATAGGGTAAAAGCGACAAGACCGTGTTAATAAGAAAGGAAAAGAAAGTAAAAGGGGAATAGGTGGTTTCATTGGAAACACGTACTTGATGCATGTTCAATTTTACAATCTTTTAGAGAATCATATTCAAATTGTATCTCATAAATAGAATGAAAAAACAAAAGCTCTACAAAGCAAACTTGTACAAATTTTCATTGACGCAATCCTATCAAACAGACATATTGACATCTTCGCCAGAAGTATACTTGACTCGTCCGACCAACGACGAGCGAAGTCTAATATATCTGGGCCGGTTGCGAACCAGGAAGAATCAGAAATTGGCGGAACACGAGATCACGGCGGTATCAAGGCGGTTTTCACGGTAGTTGAAAGAGCAGGAGGATGGCATCCGCGAAACTAGTCAGAGCGATCAAGCGTTCCGATATCGCGACATACGATTTACTGTCATTCGCGCGAACACCGGCTTCTAGATAGATAGAAGAGCTTCTTCCCCTCTGAATCGTAATACCGATAGAAGCGCATGGTTGCGTTATGTTGCCGCTAATTTGGATTTATGTTCGCATTCGCACGTCGCGGCCCCGTCGCTCGACCGTTCGCGCCACTACCGACAGAATCTCCGATCGAACGCTTTTTTTCGCTTCTAGTAGAAATTTCTCTGAATCGTCTCTCGATCGCGATGTTACGATAGAGGAAGAGCATAGAACCAGTTCGAGAGAATGTTGGACGAGCGACGATTTATTTGGTTTTAATATTGTTCGAAAATTGTCTTAGACATGATTTTTTATCATTACGTAACAGATTCCTTTTCACTATTTTTCATGACTATGGAAAAATGTTGATAGACCAAGTTAAAATTCTTATTGCTTCTTGCAATGAATGTTTCAGAAATTTCAAAATTAATACTTTTTCTATTTTGCATCTGTATATTCGCCATATTCATTATTCAAATAAATACAACCGCTCAAAATGATTTCAACATCTAAAGAAATATTACTACTTTCTCTTTGTCTTTATCTACGTTATATGGGCTTCATTGACCCTGTTTAACTATGATCATTGAATTCATTAGGATGTGAATTGCGTTCGTGCAACAAGAAAATCTACTGTTCCATATAAAAATACAAAGTAAGTTAAAAGTTTAACTGTTGGAAATGCTACGTTCTTATTTGCGTTGTATTTTGTAGCATGGTGAGCGTCTTGCGCTGAATAAAAAATCTAACTAAGCGTGTTTTTCTTGTTAATAGAAAATATACAATCACAGCTATTCGATGCGCTTCCTCAAGCTTTTTATCGACTTTCTTAAACAATTTGTATCATTTCGATAGCTACATCAAATCAAATTTGTTCTCTATTATTTCTATCATTATACGACAATACTAGCAAAACGCAAATCCAACGTAACTAAATCTCTCAATTTATCCACAAAAATCTGAACATATTTCAAAATAATCTCTCTCTGTCTTTCTGCCTCTGTCTCTGTCTCTGTTTCTTTCTCTCTCTTTCTCTCTCTCTCTCTCTCAAAAAGGAAAGAAAAACGAGATAAAAAGGAACCTTTTATACGAAAATCTTACATGTAACCCAACAAGCAAGCTAAACAGCCGAGAAAGAGAGAATCGAGTAGGATCACTAAGCGACGGGTAATTCAGCGCGAAAATGTGCATTAAATCCACGACGAGGACAAATGGTAACCTTATATCGATAGATCGAGGCTCATCGACGACAAGGGGTGGTAACTCTGTACGAAAATTGCTTATCCGTCGATGACAGAATGGCACGCAAGAGAAAGAGACAGGGAGAGAGATAAAGTTGAGAGCGGGGGCGGGCGCGAAAAAATGGCAAATCTGATCCGGACAGCGGCGTGGTAGCGAGGGTACTGGCCGAGGTCGTCATTACCCGTCATTATCGTGGCTCGGCCAACCACTGTAATCCGTATTTCATTTTCTGCCGGTTTTTTGCTCCCTTCCCTCTTCCCCCGTCTCTTCCGAGAGCAAGTTGTTACGGCCCTAGATTACAGACATCGTCCAACGACGACCGATAGTTTCCGCGATAGAGCTCCCCTTGGATGTACTCGGCGGTTTGCACCTTCCACCCCTTCGGTTCTCGTCTTTTCCGCGGGTTGTCGTTGCTGCAATCAGCATGGTTGACGAGATCATTTCCATTAAAGTGTTCCACAAGGGAATGAGGAAAGTCTTTCATGGATGTGGAGTTGGATAGAATTTCTTTGGGTTAGATTCTGATTTCAAAGTTTTTGGTATTTGTAACATCTGCTCTATGGATGTTGATCAGTGTCGTGATGAATTGGATCGTTTAATCGAAATGCAAGGTAATTGGAAGATTTGCAGCCCTTCAATTAAAAAGCTCCTAGAATTTCTCAAACTATCCCAACTATAATGCCTTCTTAACGATAATATGAAAAACAAAAGTTTGAAAAAATAAAGAAAATATCAACAATGACCCGGACTTTTGGGAGATAAACAATTTTTTTCCTGTAACTAGCGAAACAAAATGAAACAGAACATTGTGGGTATCGTAGCGCTTGAAACAGTTTCACAGTCGTGCACGCATTGACCTTTCGTTTTGACTCTAACTACATCATGAATTGGAAAAAGGAGGAGATCGACTATTATGGGGATTAAAAAATCGAGTACCAATATCTCGCAATACGCAATTTACCTTGTGTGGACATTGTTAGTGTAAAAAGATAAAGCAAATTTCTTTCTTTATTCGGGGTGTTCGACCGTTCGGGAGGACACGATCACGAAGAAACGCGCAACAAGAGTCGCAAATTACCGTTACGATTTGATAATCGATGCCACGAGTTGGTCGATCCTCTATTTCGGTTAGCATAATAAAGGTGATTGAACTGATGATAACAATTAGTTACCAAATTAATATATGCACTTTATTCCAACAACTTTGTAAATATAAGTAGTTATGCGTGGTGCGTGTAGATGTAATCTCAGGGAAGTATAAACAGTAAGTTAAACTCATGACTGATCAATGAACGGAAAACCAGTCAATAGATAGTGACTGATCTAAGGATGGAGAACCAGTCAAGACATTGCCTGATCAACGGATGAAAAACCAGTGAAGTTCGGTGACGATGCTGTCGCAAAGGAAAATTATTGATGAGTGTTAGTCGCTTGCGGGTGGAAATGATCGTTGAACATGGGAAAAATCCGACCTTCCCACTTTTTACCTGATTGAATAATAAGATTGAATAAGGGCCTTGACGGTAAAATAAAAATGTTTAGTTTTATGACAGTTCCTTAGAATTATTGCGGTCCGACTAATTATATTTGCACAGCTAGTGGCCGCCGTGACCGAGGGATGGATTCTGATTTATGTAGAGAGTCACCGAATGCAACACGGGGAATAAGCATACCCTTCTTTTTCCGATTCTCGACATTGATGTTCCAACGTTAAAACATCGATTTAGGACAGCATCATTTTAAAAGTGGAAAAAGTTGCAAAATGTCGTAGATGATGGTTTGTCTTGAAAATAGTCGAAGAAATTTTATGAGCAACGAGTTTTTGTTTTCGTCTCGTCAGTGTTTATTGAGTTCTTTGGAATTTATTACCTGATTAAGGACTCTTAATTGTGTCATAGCTATTTTTATCTATCTATTTTTATCTACAATGCTCTGGTTAGTATCGCAATAATTGCAGTAATAGGAGTGGAAGTGAATTTGAAATGAATTTGAAAAGCGTGTACTAATTGCTTTATACTGTTGAAATCATTTGATGATCGTTGAATTTCAAACGAGCAAGTATAATATAAATTTTGGTGAAATTTTTTTCTTTTGCTAAATGGTTTTTGCCAAATTCCAAGCTTCTGATACTTTCTACGTGCATACATTAATTTATCATGTAAACAAGTATTTTATCCTCTAAATTGCTAATTATTATTCTCGTGATAAATTAGTAATGTGTTAAATTATCATATTAACTATTTCTGCTTAAGCAGGAGCTTATCAAGAAAATCATTTTTACTTTCTACAGAATGTCACATTTGATCATAGATGGATACGTTTTGAACAATTTAAAAATTATTACGAAATATATTAGGAATGCTACGAACGTCAACTTTTATCCGAATACTATTTTTAAAAATGACATATCGATTACAGTAGCCGTCCAATTTGCATTGTTAATTCACTGATTTTACTAATTCGCATAAAAGGTGCTCCGAAACCAACGAATCATAGCCGTAAATCTCATTTTGCGATAAGATATCGATTCTTTTCGTGTGTAGTCCTCTAAATAGCTGATGATTTCTGATACATCGTCCTTTATAGATCTTAAATTGCCAAATAACTTCCACTGCATTGGTTTGATCTGTGATACGATATTATATATTTTAAACCATTAGGGTAAAAAATCCAAGAATATCTTATAAATTGCAATTTTTATCAAAAACATTTTTTTATAAAAATGGAATTCGATCAAACAAACTTTACGAGACATATTTTCCCACAGATTACGATCAAACACAGTACGTGTAATGTCACGTATATGCAGACTTCCAGAATTAAATAATTTGAACCAGGTGCGTTGAAAGGCTTAGTCATTATAGAGCGGATATTAAAGCATCGATTAAAGGACAGCGAACGAGATTGAATTAATATCTCTCGAGCCTCTAATTAAATGACTCTGGATAAACGAGCTTGGTGATTTTTATTTGTCCCTCGTCATCGTGTGTACTTCTTTGAGATATTACTCGGTGAGCAATTAATTCTATCTTTCTTAACCCCTTTAACCAATCGACCTCTTCCTCTTTGGTTCCGCCGCATCCTTGGAACCGATTACATTCTTGCAGGACAAGGTTGTTGGAAAGGGCGGGAGAAAGACCGGTGAACGTGTCTATGTCGAGGTAATAATATGTAAAAGGACACTCAGGAATACAGAATAAATGAACTTCGCGCGTTAAGACTACGCGTTGAAGGTGTTCGCGAAAGTTGCTAATACTTCGGGTTTTCTTTGATTTTATGAGACAACGTTCGTAGTAAAGTTTTGAAGTTAATATAATTGCTACGAATGAACCGTTCGATATAACGATATGTTCATAAAATATAACAACACAGTAATACGTAACAACGTTGACGTATGGATAAAATAACTTTCTAAGCACTAAAATTGTTCAATCCTCGATCCATTAGAAAGATCATTTTGAGTTTATATTTTAAAACCTGGATAATCGTCTGCAGATATTTCCCACAATTTTTTGGCACGATGGATGTAACGAGTGAGAAACGAGGGAAAAACAAAGCTAAAGCATCGACAAAGGAAGAATTAAACAGGAGGTTAAAGGTTAAGACGATAAGTGGGAATCTCGACAGAAATAGGGAGGGGAAATTAACCTTCTTTCGATAGAAAGATGAGATATACTGGATCGCGAGATAGATAAAGACGGAGGAGATTAATCGTCTGGGATGGCTTTGCTATCGGCAGCTATCAAACGCGCGAGGTTACCTTCTGTCTTGAATACGTACCATACATATATGAACAACTCTGCGATTCAACACCACCCTCTTCCCCTCTTCGTTGCTCGGTCATTCTGTAGATGATTACGATTACGATAATCATCTTGAAAGCAGAAACTCGTTTGGAATATTATGAAATGTGCGCGCAACAATATTTTATTATTAATACCTCCTCCCTGGTACGTTGTTCGATTAATAATTGCTCAATCAATGTCTACGTTTTAGTAACTCGACTCGCTGTTGATGCCCGTCATCGTTTAATATTTATCATTCTCACTTTTATCCTGTTAAATTATTTACTTTGAACGTTTCTTTTTTAATATCGTTGCTAATCTGTAAATGTAGGTTTTCAAAGGGTGAAATATTCTCTATCGTCAAATTTTTGTGGCGAGCTCAATTCTCGAAATTGTTTCTCTTTGCAAAAACGAATCTTATACATTCCCATTATAACTGCAATTTATCAAACAAATAATTTCCCATGAATAATTTTTGATCCCATTATCGCAATCAGGTCAAGACATTGTAGGTAATGGGAAACCTGTAAAAAGTCATCATCAGAGGATTAACAATAATTAGCGTCAACTAGCGAGACGATCATTTACGATATCGAATGAAACGAAAGCAGATCCCTGGGTACATGATCCTTAAACAGCGGCGATAAAAGTTAAATTCGCAAATCGAATCGTTTCTCTTTCGAATTAAACGGAGGTAACACACGTATTTTTCGTAAGATCGATTTACGAATATGAGGACCGGGAACAATATCGAACTGACGTCAGACTCGTTTCCGAGGTCGCACATGGACATCGAGATAAAACGTTGAACACACGGTGATCGTTCAGAGTCGATAATTGAATACTTCTCGCGATTCGGTCGCGGATAAATTGAATATCTCTTTCCGTGGCCAACGGGGACACCGAGCAGACGTAGATAAATCAGATACGCGTGCCGGTGGAATGCAAGGATAAGTGAAAATCGTAGTTCCGATAGGTCGGCCGCGGCATTGTACGCATCTCCGAGATATCATTACGCGAAAATGGACAAAAGCAACTTAGAAAAATCGTTTAATCATTGCTGAAACATATCGGAGATCTCTTGATTCACTGCATATTGCATAGCTTCTTTTTTTAGATAACGGCGGCCAAGGGAGACGATGGAGTTTAAGTTTATTTCGATTTTACGAAGGATTAAGTGCAGTCGTAACTGAGAAAATCCATTTGTCACTACTTTAACCTTGCACAAAATTTTTCTTCGATTATAAGAACGTAAGTTACGATTGATAGAAGTTTCTTTTTATTGAGGAGGAAGTGGTGGCTAATGCTGTAAATGCAAAAGCTTGCCGATTGCCAATGCTGACATGTACATTACACGAGAATGAGAAAAAATTTATGCAGATGAATATTTCAACTCCAAAATATTACTCGTAAAGTTATAATTTATTTACCGCGCTTCAACGGCCAAGTAAATTACTAATGTAACTTCTATAAAGAGCGCAGTGTACGTTTCAAGGCCGATGGATAATCCAAAAAAAGGCGATAATTGTGGTTCGGTAGTACGGAGATCCTTTTTCTTTCACCGAAAGTTTATTCGAGTTCTACGTTTTATACACTTCGATACACTTGGTCCACTCTTAATAGTTTTAATATAATCTGGACAAATTAAGCATCTTTGCCTTCTTTTTATATTAATTTAATAACCAATTGTTATCGATCGATTAATTCAATATTCGCTGTCGCATTTCTACTAATTTCTTGATTACTCTAATTTTTGTTTCACGTCTTGCAAATACAATTTTAATAGTTTTGTTACTTTTATCATACTGTTAACTCTCCGGGAAATGGAATTTTGAATTTCATCGGTTTTTTATTTCCAAGGACATAATATTCTTGGTTCGTTTCTTTCGATTTGTACTATCAGATTACTTTACGCAAAATAATACCAGTGTCCGATCATCGTTCGTGCATTTACTTACCGAGCCACGATCGATCTCCGAATTGGCGCGACAATGCTTGTTGGCCGTAATGAATCTTGGTTGTCGCATAATGAGAGCATAAATTATGCGCTCTGGTACGAGTATCCTTTTCTCTGTGTTGCTCCTCAACGAGATCCAACCCGGTCCCTGCAATAAATTCTATACTATACAGACCATACTTTTGCCCTGCCTCTCTCTTTCCTCCCCGTCTTTCCGTATTCTCCTTCTCTCTTTGTTCTTTCTTGTTTTCTTTTTTCAGTCACTTCGTACCTTTCGCTCTCGGTTTTCCCGTACACCTACACTTCATCTAGACTTCCTTTCCTTCTCCTTCCTTTGCGTTTTACTGGTCTTTCTAAGCTTTTGAAAATTTTTTGCTAATTAATTAGTTTGACAAAGCTAGAAGTTGTCTTATTGTCCTTTAAATTTTTATTTCTTATATATTTGTATTTTCTATCCTTCTACAATTTTTATTTCATTAATTATCTCCTTGTTCTATTGTTAGTGTAAAAAAATATTCACCTCCCCATAATTTCTCTGTCATTGTCATATTTTCTAATTTTCTACAGTGTTCTATCTTTTGAATATCATCTCTTATTTATGCTGCTTTTTCTTTTATTCGTCCTTCACGGTGGTCCCATAATTCACTTTCGTACCTCCCACTTCTTCTCCTTATTAATTTTACCACTCTTATCACTATCTTCCCTTACCTCTTGTGCCAATATCTCGTCTTCGACGTTTCAATTTCTGTGTCATTCCTCTTCAATAAAGAATTCATTCAAAATTACCTGTATTTGTTTGATTATTATTCAAATTACTCTCCAAATTTTTCTATGTGAAATAACTTTTTCCGTGTATCTTACTCTTCTTTTCCATCTTTGCATCAAATTTCCCTTTTCAACAAATCCTTTCCTTGCGTCTCCGCAGGATACATTCCGCAGATCGTTGGTGAAGTTTTTCCACAGTCCTCTTTCACCCATTTTCTCCCCGCGGTTCTATCTTAGCTCGCATCTCATTGTTTGTCCACGTTCCTCTGGTTTGCGCCTCCGCCGCGCTACGTGCAGCGTCGCGGTTCACGTGAAGGTGTATCGGCGCGTGTTCGGCCGCGCTCGACCAGGCTCGTCGCTCGTATATACTTACCTGGCAATTAGTTTTGCGGAGAATGTTGTTGTCCTTGGTCGTACGGACACACGCGCGATTCGCTCGTTTGCGGGGGTGTCCCCGTGCACACGGCAGTCTCTATATCGGCGCGGAACAACGCAGTGGACGGCTTCCACTCGCGGCTTCTCCGAGACCCGTAAAAGCGGCCTCGCAGGAATCGCAGGTGCACACCTCTTAGAAGTTCCACGTTCGTATGTGCCTGGAACTTTTTTCGATTCGCATCCGTTATTCAATTCTCTTCTTCCGTTGATCCATCGTTGCATTAATCAACGTATAATCGGATTTTCAGTTGTTTCCACTCCTGGTTAGGGCCTTCCAGGTAGAAAAGTTTCTTACCGAGAATCAGTAATCTGATGATTTTTGTGAAGGTTTTTGGCAATGATAGATGATGCAGTATAGGAATGTTTAAAAGATGTATAATTACTTTGGAGAAGTTTATTTTAATCGATGTATTTGTTTGTTTCCTAAATAATAAAGTACGATCAGGGAAATAATATCAGGAAATACCAATTTTCCACGTTCACAAGTTTCTACGTTCACAAGATTCCACATTCACAAGTTTTACAAGTTTCCACGTTCGTCTCTTCCAATAAAAGGGAAGTCTATAAATTTAACCAAGAGACTACACGTGTAGTAAGAGGAACAGTACACGATACCTTGAATGATATCTGTGGCTAATCATTTTTAGGTTCGCCCTTTCTATCGACTCGTTATCTCGGGGGAGCGTTAAAACAGGCACGATACCAATTTTTCTCGATTCGAAGCGAAACACATCCACGTTTAAATTACATCTGCTTAAGAGTGTCGGCTACGGGTCCGCTCTCAGATCGCAAAACAATGGCGACCCGATAAAATAACTGGAGGATTCATTTATTCTACGTAACTATACGTGCCTACGTTTTCGTAAAAATACTGACTACCCTACGGATCAGTGATGCGCAATCATTGGCCCCGCATGACCTGTATAAATCTTTGAAAATTTGCTTTTTCGAATTTGGAAAGTAATTTCAAGATGTTTACTAAATTTGCTTCCGTATATAATAATAATAATAATATTATTATTAGTATCCCCTTTGCATGAAGGTTTCTTTTCTTTTATAAGTAATTGAAAATCGTAATAGCTAGTTGCTTATCAGGTATCAAAAAAATTCTTAGATTCAAGGTTGCAAGAAAATGCACCATGCAAAGCAAGATACTTAAAACCTCAGGTGTGTAAAAAAAGATTCTGATTAATCGTAAAATTAGTGATTCGTTTCAAGAAACTGTTGCTGCATTAATTATTTTTCCTACCTTTTAAGAAGCACTCAAGGTGGTCGAGTAAAGTTGAAACACTGCAGACACCAATCAATATTAAACTTTTAATGAGTATCATAATCACCATGAGATCGAAACACTAAATACAATATTAATGGGCAATTCGATATATCTTCGGTAGAAAATTGATTACCTAAAGATTACAATAAAGAGCAGACATAGTTCTTAAAATATTTTCGAACGTCTTCCTTATGTGTTTCTTAATTTTAAATATTATTAATAGCAACCGTAGCTGTATTTAAATATACACAAGGCGTTAATCATTAATTATGACAAATTATTATATTAACACCTTTGAGACGAATATTTCGAGACAATAATCGAATGAAAGAAATATATCGTTTGATTGTTTCTTCATCCACGATTAATAAGATAATTACGAAAAGTATTTGTTCTCATCTTTGTTTTCTAGCGGAATGTCATTGTAATTTAAGATATGCACTTGGACCTAATTAGTATATAAATTCTACAGTAGATACAACGTGGTGCAAATACTTCTCGTAGCCACTGCACATAAAAGGAAATATCCTCATAAATTCGTAACACAAAAGATACGTAACACCTACGTGAAAAAGTAAATCGCCTCCTCATCGAGTTCAATCTTGAATACCTCATCTCGAACTCGTTAAAAATGAACTTTGCGCATCACTGCTCTATCTACGGCCTTAAAAATCCTTCTCCGTCTCTCTTTCTTTAACACTCGCTCCTCAATTTCTGCTCTTTGTTTCCCTTAACCTATGTACACCCTTACTTCGATCGCTTTGGTTAGTTACTCCCCTTTAACGCCGCGGTACTCCTTTTCTGCCAGCGATTCAGCCACGATAGATCGTTGGGAAGAGGCCTAGCCTGTGCTTCTTCGTCGATCCGTCCACCGTTCTCCTACCTCCCTCCTTTACTCTTTCTTCCTTCCTGGAGCAGACGGTTCGATTTTTTCCTCTGGAATCGTGGAGAGTCGGAGGTAACGGAGATACGCGGTGCGAGGTGTTGTTGCAACAAGGTGTTAGATTAATTGTACGATTAAATCGTCGTAAATCTCGAAAAGGGACGCCCACTGCCCTCGTGCCCGCCCCCTTTGCTCCGCGCAGGGATGATCGCAGAAAGGTGAATAAGGAAAAGGAAACCAGAAAAAGAGAGATAGATAGAAAAGAGAAGAGAGCAGCTCGACGTTTCGAGAGCGATACGAATCTTTATGGCAGAGAGATTCTCGCCATCCTTCGGAGTTCAACCCTTTTGTTTTTGCTTGTTGTTGCCGTTGCTCCTTCGCTCGGCCTCTTACTCTCCGTTTGTTTGGCCGAGTTCGCAAATTCGCTATTCCGTTGATTGCGCGGCGTAAATTAGTATGCTCGTATTTGAAGGTGATCAAACAGCTGTCTTTTGCGTGTTTAAGTTTATGTTCAATGTTTGTTTTATGTTAAGCGTTTAAGTTTTGGTGTTGCACTGGTTTGAATATATAGAAGCTCAGGGGTGATGATACCATGTAATCGAACATAATTAAAGTTTTACATTTGTTTTAACGATATACGCAATATTACCAATTCATTAATATTTATAATGAACTTTTTTTTGAACGATTTACATTTTAATTAGTTTATTAAATTTTCATGAATATTGTTATTTTATAATACACTGATTACCTTTAATCGTTTTTCGAAATTTGTGCCAGAATTACAGCTCATTTAACCTATGTCTAACTTCAAACATCTGTTTCTACTTACCGCTTCGTGAAACACAGTTACTTGAGCTACTTATCAATTATTATAGTTATTATAAAGTACACTCAGTTATGAGATCCAAACTTTCTCGATTTTCATGATAGGAAGAAATTTTTTGTATAGACATCTGTTGTGAGATATATGCAGTTATTTTTAACGTGCAGGCTTGTATAAAAGCGTGAAAATCAATAAATTTATTTTATATGTTTCGAATTTGCAGTAAACTGACTAGAGAATATGTAAACTTTCCAACTATCCTTACTATCTGTCGTAATCATTCACACGTTACAATATGTGTGAACGTTACAATTATTTATCGCATCTTATCACACAGTACACTCATGAATACCTGTTTACATTTCCCTTAAAAAATGTTTACCGACCAATAAATCCTGGCCGTTGGTATAAAATTCGCGCTCCAGTTGCCGTGCATCTTCTCATTAATCGACGTAATTACTCCGATGTAGCAAGGGCCAATTAAAACGCTGTAATTGAAATTGCTAGACCGTGGTACCATTAAAGCGACACATTATTGCCTTATTTGTTACTGTTATTTTTAATACCATTAAAGAGGGAGCCATTCTCCTTGAGTTCCTTCTTTTTAATTGACTCGAAAGCAAATGCCAATTTCCATATCGTAAACACATGAAACAAATACGTGAAAATTCATTCGAAAATCTCCTCGATCTTCGATTTCATTTCTCGTCTCGTTTGCTTTTGAAAGCGTCGCAGGAATAATATGAAACATGTTTTTATTTGTATACACATGTTCCTCTGCATTCCTGAAGTTTAATTTTAGAAAATCACAAGCCAGTAACAATTATTTTCTACTTAACGACTTCGTAGTTTTCTTCTTTCCCGCTTTGCCTTTACTTTTTTTATCTTTTCGTGACTGAAACGAAATTCTTCCAAGATTTAATTCCACTGCGATCTGGATATCGTCGTTGAATGAGAAATTTAATCGAGATGAGTCACCTGAATTTATTGTCGATTAGATTCGCATAATTTCAAGACTTTCACTCGCCCATAATCATGAATTACTTTCGCTTCTTTTTACGTTATTGGTTTTTGGCTATGGAAATAAATAGGACTTGAAGTTTTGATCGTGCGTTCGAATATTCTTGCATTCCTCGAGTCAACGAATCCACTTTTTACTTTACTCGGTAGGGATTTCTTGCTTTCGAGTACAATGGAAGATATTGCTAATTACTTTGAAAGTATTTATTTCTTATCCTTCATCTTTTAATGATACTCATTTAGGTAAAGATTGCCTTCGAGATATAAAAAACACTTACGTGACTTTCTAGGAAATATTAGTTGCAGCTTCTAGTGAGTCATTTATTACTCTTTAAAATACTTGTATCGTAAACATGTTCCTTAAATACTTCGTGTATAGGATGCATATAATAGGCTTTCCTCGATCAATTAAAGAATTAGTTAATTAAACAACATTCTAGTTTGTTAATTGGGTAATTACATTTGTACAATTACTATATTTATCAATACTATGATAGATTGATGATATGATAGATGAAGATTTGAAGAAATATCTAAAATATTAACTGAATTAAAGAAAGAAAAAACTACTAGGCATAGACTATGGTAGATTACAAAGGGGAATGTTAATAAAACGCTCTTTTGGGAGGTTTTGCAATCGTTTTTTTTTCTTTTTTTTCTTTTTATCTTTGCTTCGTGTTAGTATCTCGCTTTCAAATCCTGACAGCAAGAACATCGGCATACAATAGAAAATATAATGTATACATATACATACATACATGCGTGTTTGTGGATTTCTGATTTCTATGCAATTAGGTATCGTTGATATTGATATTGATCGTTGTTAATCACTGTGCGCGGTATTTTTAGTTTAATCTTATTTAATAGGGACAATGATAGGACAGGATGATCGACGATGGTATAAATATTTAACTCGTAACAAAATGCCTTACAACAAGACCGATCGTTTTAAGTAACGATGAAACAACTCTTAATCCTAATTAAATAAACTCGTTAACGCTAAGTAACATATTGAATGAATGAGTCTCACTGCCATTGATAAATAATACGCTCGCACCGTTTCGTGATTATGTACAAATTTATAACAACTCGACTAACGGTCGTTCAGAAAAATGGAAGCACGCCTTTCTTCCCCTTTTCTTTTTTATTACATAGTTTCGGGTGTGATGCTGCTTTAAATACAATCAGTTTAATTTATGTAAAATTGAGTAGAGATCATTTCTGGTCTTATAATTTCATTAAATAGAACATTTAATTACTTTCACTTCTTTTCTTTCTTAATAGAGGTTATTTTGTCAATTGTCGCCAAGTTTTCAAATATTGTATACCTCACTTTCATTCGAAACATAAACGTTTTTTACTATTTTAAAAACTCTTAAAAACATCACAGTCTCTTTACAACAGAAAAGACAAGGAAGTATCCGAAAAAGTTGTCTTTCGAGAACTTTCAATCTTCGATTCGTGGAATGTTTTCACATTGCACATTCGTTATTGTACTTGTCTACTGCTTACACCGTCCAATTATAATTATCAGTCCCAGAATCGATTTTATAGCAGCAAGACTTATCTAATTGCCACGCCCCGGATAGTTGGCGTACAACTGTGCTCTGGTACATTATCGACATTGTTCTCTTCGTTCGTATTGGTTTCAACTGTTAGTCACGGCAACGACGAAATCTTGTTGTGCAGCTGCAACTGAAAAGCAAGCTGCTCTCCTCCCAACCACAAACGACTACCTGGATTCTTTAATCTAATCTCTGGGAATAATTCAACGATATTTTTTTACACTGCCCCCTCGCCAGTGACAATAGATCATTTGTAACGTAATAACGGAACCATTATGACGTTCACGATTTTTCTATTACGCTTGGTTTCGTCTTCTCTGCTATTGCAATTCCATCTTCTATATTCTAACGAAACGTGGAACGAAGCACTATGTACTTTTATTTTGAATTTGCGTTGTTTAATAAATTATTCCTATAAACATCATTCTTACAAATTTCGTAAAATTATTGACCGAAAGTAACTCAGTTTGTTTTTCACAAGATGTTTCATCCAAACTTCTATCGAAAGAAAGAATTTCAAAGAAAAATTTCCTCCAGCATTTTTTCAAGATCACAATCGTCCATAAATCCGCCTAAATAAACCGATATTTATTCGTCATTCATTCATTTCACCATCGCGCTTTCTCACTATAATCCCACTAAAATCATCGAGGAGGATCAAGAATTAATCACGAGTAGAAATGCTATTCTCTCTGAATAATCGCTCGTATATATAAGCGTGTTGGAACCACAAAGTACAGCGTGTACTTTGAAACTCGTATACCTTACTGCTGACGGAAGTACCAGCTACCACTAACGCTACGAAACGCCACGAAGCCTGCCACACAATGGATTATCGTAAAATCCCCGAAGGAACGGCCGCGTTAGTAAACCGGTGCACGATTTCTATAAAGTCTCGGGTTGAAAACGAACGATTTGCGACCGTCACGAGAGAATCGACGTGCTACATGGAATGTTTAGGAACTATCAGACTGAAAGCTGCTTAGAAATCTTGGACGCTGTCGCTAGGTTACATGTGGTTAATTACTAGAGGTTGTTTCTTAATTGTTATTGTAACTTGGAGTAAATGATGATTTTGTGAAAAATGTAGGATAATGATCTTGTCCATTTGTAAATTAATCTGGAAGAATATTTAAAGACTATCATCCATACAAATTTTTCTCTGTATAAAATCTTGCAACTAATTCAAAATAAAACATTCTGTCATGATAAAAACAAGAAATCTTCCAAAGAACGCTAAAAACTCAATCGAATTTCAACGAACAAAAAGATCTCGTTAAGAAAGGAAGGAACGATATGGTGTTCGATTAACGATTCTTTTTAAACAGCGGGAAGTGAAAGAAACGGAGAAACAGAATGCAAATCTTTCAGGTTGAACGATTACCTCCACACCGCCTTATCGTTTTTACATCATAACGAACGTCAATTTAAAACCTACACTGTTACTTCAATAAACCTTTCATTTACAAGGACCAAAGCATCTCTCTACAGAAATCCTTGAAAACCTGCAGAGAAACCGCAACATTGACTATCTTTCATTGGTCACAAACGAATCGATTCTTAAGTGAATAGTTTGCATGTTGTTGCTTGTGCACCGATCTCGCCGCTAAAAGGGGGTGGAGATAAATCTGAGAGGTGCCCGATCGAAATCACGTACGTTGCCGAACTGGAAACTGATAATCCGCCGTGGTTTACGATTGTGAGCGATCTTTTCAATGCGTTCGAACGTACGACGACAACAGTCTCTTTTTTCATTGGAGAAGGATCAGGTTATTTTTAAAAGTAATCCTGATAAAAGATGGTTGCGATGTATGTCGTATCGTCAACTTAAGATTCTAATAACAGCAACTTTATGGCGATTGCCGAGCGTACAAGTGCTCGTTCGAGTGGCGACCGAAGAAACAATTCGATTTCGTTTTCTTTCCGTTCGCGATATTACGAGGATCGTGAGG
Organism: Bombus pascuorum; assembly: GCF_905332965.1. NCBI lineage: Eukaryota > Metazoa > Arthropoda > Insecta > Hymenoptera > Apidae > Bombus > Bombus pascuorum. Next base: position 1,325,015 of record NC_083493.1, on the reverse strand, counting down.
CAGGCTTAAAACGCAGAAACGTGACCGAATTTACATTTCAATCTGGACAAAGTTCGTCAAAAGAAAAGGAACGTTTCCTCGTAGCTTTCTAAATGATCTCGTTTAAGCTTTTGTTTTAATAATTGTTTCGTCCCGAAAAGATATTACTTAAATATTCAGATTGAAATGACTAAAACGTTACTTGTTTATTCCGTTTTATATTGGCTACTTATAAATTACAATATCGTTAAAACTGAATGTGTAACGTTTTATGTCGATGGATATCTGCAGCGTTTGGCATTAAGAGTAAATTCGCAGGTACCCTTGAGGGTAATTCTACTCGTTTATCAGAGCTTATTTTATTTAATTTTATTTGATATTGCACGGGCGATGCAGTCTCTCATATTCAGAACAATTTCTAGAATAAAAAACTAACAGGTTGCTTTCGTTTTGCATTTTTATTTGAAACTGGAATTTTGGAATACGTGATTGAATCATGAGTAATAGCAGTGAGTATTCGTGTTGGCAACAGAAATATTACAGGCTTAAATACTCGTACGTTTGTAATCTCGAAATTCGACCGATGCACCGGTTAAAATTCAACAGGACTCCATGAACGTTTACAACGTTCACGACTTCATGATCCCGATGATAATATACACGTATATAGTCTACAGAATTAACTTTTTATCAGAATTTTAATTCATTAAAATTTGCGAATCACAAACGCGCGGAATTAAGAACGAACATATCTTCCTCTGTCTCTAGATTCGAGAACATAATCGAGCTCGTCGTCATGTTCTTTGGCTTAATGACCTATTTCGAGATTTCGATATATTTGGCGCGGTAGTTGCACATCCAGGACGGGGCGAAAGTTGCAGGTCGTCCTTCGATCGCGTGTCGTCGTATCAATTTCATCGTTTTAAATAATAAAATCTTCCTCGAGTGACTCGTTCTTCTTTATCGTTCAACTTAACATGGTCCGCGGAGACAGAGCCGAAACGCGAAATTGAAACCAGTTCCATAGCATGCCACGCCACGACGACCTCGACATCTTACGTAGAGAACAACTTTCTAACAATGTAACATACATATATAAAATATATTAATACGAATACGAACGAACTCAGTTAAATAAATAATTATTAAAAAATATATAATATAATATAATAATAATAATAATAATAATAATAAAATAAAACGAACATACAAAATGATTACACGTCGAGTATTATATACAACCGATATCGGTGAGCGAAACAATTGGGATGTTAGTAGAACCTATCAATGGGTTCGTTTGGATGAGTTTTTAAATAATCGTAAAATAAAATCGCATTAAATAAACATTACACAGAGACGAATTCCAACTGTTCACTCGATCTTCGATCTCTAAGGTTTTTTCTTAAATATCGAACGAAAAAATCGTTTCTGTTCCAGACTTTAGGACCTGTGGACTTACACCCGGAAGCCTCGAACAGAAGAAGAAGCTCGATACTTCGCTGATCTAAATTCCAGAGGATCCTTATATTTGACCTGTGTAGCCCTAAAATTTTCAAATAAATCATCGTTCGATATTTAAGCCGATATTGAATGAAAGAAAAAAAAAAAAAACGAATAAGGATAGAGAAGACGTATAGAATGAATGCGATCAAAGCTTGATGATTGTGAGGAATTCTATTTTAAGTATTCAGAGCAGGTTTAAATAAATCTTAATAAGAAGCATGGTTAATTAATGATAAGTTAGCACGACGATTAACAGAATTAAACGCTATTTAGATAAAGATTAGAAAAAGAGGAAATGGTGGAAAGGAGGGGAATCTCTTCGAGTAACTTAACAGACGGCTCACGTGAGCCGCCATGATATCTATACGCCTAAAGTGAAACTTACACGCTAGATCGTTCATGGAACATACAATGTTTAATATATCATAGATATATGGGACCAAAATCACCAGAACCAGCCGCGCAAACGTATCAGCTTCGAGCTATTCACGACCGCCATTTTTCTACCGTTTCTTTGTTTTTCCTTTTTTCTCAATTTATTCCTATTTCTACTTCCGTCTTTCGGAGAAACTCTATGCTCTCTCTTCGAGATAGGAAAGACGTGATCGCGCATCCTAGGACGAATCGATCGTCCGTCGATCGTTTCACGCCGCGCGAGTAAAATTTTCCGCACCGCTCGACGCTCGATGCTGCACGTACCTCAAAAGGACGCGTGTCAGATTGCCGGGACTTTCTTCCTTTCTTTATCTTTAAGAACATCGAAGAAGGCACTTTTGAATGTGTAAAAGCTCGGAAAATATGTTTAGAAAAATATGTTCTTTTTGTATATGTCTATAGTATCAAAAATATCTTTCTATTTATACATATACTATAATTTTAAAAATATTTCGCATCAAAAATAGTTAATTGTTTTTATACAAGCGGAAAAATTCATGTTTTATAAACTAGCATTGCCTTGTGGAATATAAATATTGTAAAGATGTTTGATAAAAAATATTCGATTCATAGCACCAAGCATAGATAATCTCAACACTATCAAAGGATTCGATAATTCCCTTTCTTTCTATTTACTCCGATTTCCTATGAAAAAGAAAAATTAAAATGGCGGGACGAATCCAGCATGAGCGAATAGTTCCGCGCGCTGGATCGTCCATAGATCGTGGATCCGTGGATTGGATACAGCTCGAGGCTTTGGCGACCGGCGCTGGTAAGCAATCGTGAGAATAGAGAGGAAAGAGGAGTTTCTTCCCTTTTCTCCAACGAAATCTCCACTGACTCGCTTCTTCCTTGTTGTTCTTCCATCCTCGAACAACAACAATGTTGGCATCACGACGTTGCACGTTCGAAACTCGTAGGACGTACCTCCGAACGAGAACTCGGACGCGTCGATCTTCTCGCCTTTCGATCGCCGCTTTAATAGTCGTAGAAATATCGCGGGTTAACGTAACGTCGCGTTTAAGTGCATCGATAACGTGCTAATGATAATACAACGGTATATAATACCGATTTAATACCACCATCAGTACCTTATAACATTAACATTACGGTTAGTACATCGCTCATAACATTGTAGTAGTATTACTGATATCATGGGAATATAGTAATAATACTAGCAGCATTATCGTACTATGTATATCGTTATCGTTATGTTAGTAAAACGTTAGTGTTAGTACGAGCCATAATATACCGTTGGTGGTTAAGTGGTATCGATACGTTAACACGCGATCATTGATTACGTCGATATTATTATGAAATTATACGTTATTTAAAATTTGATAACAGAAGAAAAAGAATTTAAAAGACAAGTTGAAAACGAAAGATGATATTTCTACGGAAAGCGTACCAGTCGAAAGATTTGAAAACCGACTCTGCAAACGTCCCGACGCCTCCGATAATCGGAACGGGGAAATTGTGGATCGTGAAACGAAGGAGTAACTTACTTTTTAAGGGGTAATCGTTTATGTTACAACGAGAAAAGTCGGGGCAGAAATGAAAAAAGGGACAGAGTGGGGAAGAAAACCTGGGGCGAGGGAGAGGGAAGGAAACAGGATCGCCCAAAACGGGCGTACTTAGTGGTACCCATCCGTGGCACGACGTTATCCTTGGAAGGATAATACACCGAACACGGTGGATCGTATCTTTTTATCTTTGACCTCCGTACTGGTTCTTCACTGTTTTACTTTATCTTCTCATTTTTTTTTTCTTCAAAAGATCAACCACACCGAACAGACACGCACGCAACGAGAGAAACAGGCACGCACACCATCGTTCGTCTTCGCGACGAGTCCTGTGAGAAAAGATTGCACGCAGAAAGAGTCGGAAGCCCTTCGTCGTAACTCCCTTTGAAAACGAATGCCAGCCTCAAGGTATTCAACCTAGACGACCTTGAATCTCGAACCGGCGAGAAGGTGTTAAACTCTTTGCGCTCGTTCGATAAACCATCGATAACTAGAACAATTCGATCGTCCACAATGTCGACAAATTTATCGCCGATGTATACATTCTAATCATATAATATAATATTCTAATCATAAACGAGAATCGACGAGTAATTGCGACAAAGATAGGCGATGCTATTCATCGATGTTACCCCGACACGTATCGCGTTTACATTAAATAATATTATAAATCCTGCGATCGAACGAGATCAAGACTCGACTCGTTCACTCGTCACGTGTTTCGCCGGGAATAAATATGAAACATTTTTGAAAGGCGTCGAGGTAACACGTTCGATGTCCGTGAGCGCAAAGGCTTAACGGAACCGGGATTTACAGACAGTAAGGATGGCAGAACTGATAGACCAGCCTCTGGCTACGTTCCGTCTTCTTCATGATCCCTTTCTTGTAGTACTGTCTGATGCTACGGCTAAGCTTGTCGTAGTTCATGGCCGGCCGATTCTTTCGTTTGCCCCAGAGTCTGGCCACGCGGACCGAGTCCTCGATCTTAAACACGCCCTTGCCACGGTCTAGCCAACGTATACAGGAACCGTGGATGCCAGGGCTTTGCAGCAGCTCCTTCAGGAACTGCCAGAGGTGAATGTGCGAGCCACCGTTACGCATTTTACCACCGCCGCCGCCGCCACCGCCCGTTCCAGCTTGCGAGCCGCAGTCCTCGTCCTCGTCTGCAAAAAGAAACGGCGTCCAGCCAAAACGCCTCGGTTTCGTGAATCATCTAGGACTTTCCCGGATGTGCTTCGTGCGGTGATAGTGTCCTGGCGATTAAAAGTTTTAGGATTTTCTTTTGGCATGCTTCTAACGAGCGGTGTGATGGTTAAGTATATGTAGCTTGATATTCTTGATAATCGGTGCGATGGTTGGCTAGCTTTATTTTTTGTTATTTGGTTATTGGATAGGTATACGGTTATGCGTTATGGGTATGTTCTTTTGAATTCGTTTTTGCTGTTAGCTGATTGATAAGTATACCGAGTGTTCGTTATAACGGTATGCACGATATGATAATGTAGCGAATAATGTAGATAATGTAGCGAAGAAGAAAACATGGTGGAAGGACAAACATTTTGTTGTATCTTTGGGCATGCTCATTTTTAGAGTTATTCTGGGTATTAGGTGTGCGCGTTTGTCATTATAATCATCTTTCCAAGTTCTTGTTTACATAATTTATTGCTAGATTAAAAACTGGAATGAAAGCTTTAGCAGTATCTAATTTGCAAGGTGAATTCTTTCGTTGATTAAATAAGTAGATATATTTATTAAGTTCATGCGTTAGGTATTTGGTTAGTTGGTACATATACACATATACATATAACACGAAGTTCTTTCTAATTAGCATATTAATATTTACGGACAATTATAGCTCGTAACTGGATGAGGTTCAGTGATAAGATACAGTGATAAGGATGCTTGATCCATTGTAATGGTATGGTTAATAAGTGCGCAAAGTTCGTTGCAGTAAAAGGTTATAGTGTTCAGTCGGTGAATAGAAACCATTTACTTTTACAATTACCATATTAATGTTTACTTCCAATTCTAACTATTTCTTCGGGTTATTATAGTCTAAGGTAATTTATTAATCACATCGATGCAAGCTATCTCTACTGTGATGGTAATTTAACGTATTGAAATGTTGTGTTTGTGGTGTATAGTTAATAAATGGTTATGAGAGAATGCATAATTATGGAGTGTATATAATTAATCATAATCAGACATCCTGATTTCTTGTAGTAAGCTAAGATGTTTAGAATATTAAAGTTGGCTTACTGCTATAGCCATTATTTTTTTAAACGTTAGCGGAGTTAATTAATCTGGACATATATATATATGATTATAAAGATGGAAATTTTTATGTTGAAAATTGTAGAGCATATTATGTAGAGAATTGTAGAGCATCATATGTGAGTATTATAATTTTAATAAGTTTGTTTAAGCAGCGAAACGATTCCATCGTTTGAGAAGCTTTATAGTCGTCGCGTGTTTGCAAATGAGATTTTCGTATATTATTATTAAGGAATCTCACTATCTTTAGCACGAATGGAAACTAAGTTCTAGAGATATCCGAACCTTTTGCCTTCCGATTTCTTTTTTGGTTGTTATAAAATATCATTAACTAAATCCTATTATAAAATAATCCTTTTTCGTTAGATTGAAACTGACACGACATTGTAAGACAAAAGAGGTTAAAGTAATCTTGACATATTAAAAGCAGTTATAAAATACTAGACAAGGTTTAAAGATTGACATACCATCGGAGAAATCTCCGCTGCAAGTGGAGCCCTTAACACTGGCTGGAGTTGTATTCGTAATAGGGGATGAGGTGTTATTGTTACTGTTAGATATTTGCACGACAGGGGGAACCCAGGAAGCTGCCAGTGTATTACGTGGAGATTCTTCGACTGTTGCTTTCCAGATTTCTAGTTGCGCATGAAGAATACTTCCACACTAAAACAAAAGAAGCCAAAAGATTGTATAAAAAAGTTAAATAATTATCTAATCAAAGAAATATATTATCGATCTAATCAATCATATTTCTCAAATAGAAATTTTTACTGTTTGACAGGAGAAATTTTCTAAAACTAAACTGTAAAAACATACATATAAATTGTTTTAGTTATGTTATGTTTAAAAACATACATATAAAATGTTCGACAAAAAGATTATCCCATGTTTTCCATCATTTAAAACGAATTGTTCATCGAAATTTCATTACCCACGTTATAACTCATCCGAGAATTTTCCCGTCGAATCGCTCGTGAGAGTCGTTTTCTCTCGCATTCTGAAAAAAATCGCGTTATCTCTAATGGCTCCATATGGAGCCCATTTGCATGAATACCTGTCTCTCGGTACGGTAAGGAGTTCCAAGAATGTACTTTTAGCGGTTGCCATTTGGCAACGGCAGGAACGAACGAGAGAAAAAGAAGGAACGATGGGAAGAGGAGAAGTCAAGAAGAGCCGAGTAGATAAATTTATCATAGCCGAAGATTAATAGCGGCTCGCACAAATTCTATAGTAATATAAAACAATTAAGCTTCACGGTAAACGTATGCACCTAAAGCACCTGGTGGATGAACAGAAATGCAAATTGAAGGCAGTCGACAAAAGTTGCTAAAAAGAATTGGAGTATTCCATGATAACTGTAAATTCACGAGTGAATACTTTTGAAGATGCGACAGATCGTAATTAAAAGGATTTATGAGATTACCATGTACAGTAGAACCGCTGACAGGCGTACAGGAGCAGAAGAAAGAATTTCTTTTATCAATGAAATGTATAATATGCTGATTATGGTAATTAAAATTCGGAATAATTTTTTATTCTCTGCGTGTAATTACATTTAAGCATGTTAGAGATTTTTAAGTACAGACGGGATTCTTTTCTTCGGCGACTCTATAAAGGTTCGATATCATTCAAATAATAATCGTACTTGTAACAATAAACCGAAAGAAGAAATTGCACAAACACGATCCCTAACACATGTACGAAGCGATCTATAAAACGAACTCGATACGCGTTTCGATACTTAATTAAGCAGCAGTAACGTATCTCTTCGACCCGGTTTCAAGGTTCCACCGGAAACCTTAAACTTCACATACGCGCTGTTGAACCCGCTACTACCTTATCAAGGTCGACCAGCAACGTTCCGTAAAGTTGCACGTCCACGCAGCAGCATTCCTTTCTTAATTAACCAACCTAACCCAAGACCATCCAAAACGAGGTAGTACGTTCGAAAGAGCGATAACCAACTAATAGTTATCTGCCAATCAACTAGCAATGAACTTTAACAACGAAGAAATCGTAAATAACAAAAGACAAGAAAGAAGAAGAAGAAGAGAAAGAAGAAGAGTTTGGAGTGGGAGGTTGGAATACGTAAGCGTTAGAATTCCTGCGACGCGACGATGTCGTTGAGCCGCAAGAGAAGAGAAAGCGGCTCCACTGAGACGCAATAGGCAGTCGAGCGAGCCAGGCAAAAGAGCCAGGCATTCAGCCAGCCGTTGACCCACTTTTCGTTCGTTTCTGCTGACCAAATAGCGCGTCCTGTACACGTACACGCGCGATCACCAGTCCTGTTGCACGACTCGCTGGAAGCTGGAACATAGGATCCCACGAGGAGAACCCCGGGGTATCCAACGCACCTGGATGCATGTATGTGCTGCGAGGACCGTGCATACGGTGACTATGTGTCACGCATACTGTAGGGACTCTATGCGCGACGTCAACGGACCTCTACTACTCTAGATAGAGATGGCGATGGCGATAGGTTGCGTGCGTCGAAGTCGTTGCACTTTGGGCAATGGAATGACGCATTAGAACGGTTACACTTGAGGTAGTGGGATGAAATATGGAATTAGAATAAGTTTAGGGTTGTTCTTAGGGTGATTATTTGGATCTCTTAAAATTTTGTAATTTGAATCAGAATTAAAAACATAGCGTGTCAGTGCAGGTATTGGGGGTTGTGTGTTCTTATGGTACCGTATCATGTTTGGTAAGGTTTTAAATTTGCGATTTTATCATCAATTAAGTATCTTTATTTTCATACTTCTTTTAAATGTCTACTTATGAAAGTTCTATATCTGCTGGTAAAAGACATATTTCTTTCATTCGGAATTTTTGAAAAGTACATGAGACACAAAAATAGTAAAGTAATATCACATGATCGTTTCTGATCGCTAAACTACGGATGAACTCATCCATTGAAATACCAGAGCTAGTCAGAGAAAGGCAGGAAATACCAAGAGGGAGGAAGAGGGGATTGGATAAATTACATATTCGTTAAATGCAAATGCTCGCTGGTAATAGAGTGGTCGCAGATTTTTAAATCGGATAGAACTATGTTACGTGGTCTGGTCAGAGGCTCGAATGGCGCACGCGAGCTGGCTCTGTGTAATTTTCAAGCAGTGAGATCGCGACGCGAGCAATGGGAACCCGGCACGATGTTCGATCCACGAAACGTTCGAAGAATCGAATTCTCAGCGGTCGATTATACATACCAGGCCGGGCTCGCACGCCGAACGAATATCCATAACGAATGCGGAATATTACGTTAATAACTTCTTCAGGATTCGCTGCGGCGCCGTATGAATTATTTAACCCGCGGGAATCGCGTTCAATTTCAGGTCAAAGGTAAAACAGTTTGCTTGCGAACCCACCATCTTCTTACTCTAGCCGCATCGCAAACCATAATGGACGAACAATGAGCGGCCACGCTACCGCGTGAAGATCATTATCGAAGAATTCGTGCGAGCACATTTTGATCGAAGCAGGGTGTGAAATTTCTGCCTGTAACGGTGCGTGACTGGATAAGAAAGCACTTTTGTACGAAAGGAGTTGAAGAGTTATACGATGAAAGAAAGATTGTAAGAATGCACACGCTATTCGATAATATATCTACTAGTTCTATATATTAGATTATTGGCTTTCGTATGTCAGATAAATATTAAAAATTTCCTGTTAGCATCTGATTAATAGCGATTTTCACATCGAGACCAAAGGGTACGCGACCGACGAAAGAATTCACGAAATTGGGAATAGTACATGACCGTGAGTTCGATCATGATTCTATGTTAAGAAGTCAGCGGTGGATGCCGTACGGTACAATTATCCAATTACAAGATATAAAGCTGAATCCATTATGCATGACCACTTCTATCTACCTCCGCTAATGCAGGTATATCCAGTCTGTCCGCTATTAATTTCCATTGCGTTCTCGAGATACGATTTTAAGAGACAGGAGGGCTGCCGACGTATCGAGATCACCGGTTTCCGTGCTACGAGTCAGAACGTTAACCTTCGTTCACTCTGCGAAATTACGCTACATCTCATCGCGGATCGTGATCATCATCGAGTTCAGCTTCGGACACTCGTTCGAGACGTTAACCGGGAGTTATTGCCCCCTTTCGTTTACCTATGGACACCGTTAGCGAAGCGTGACATTTTTTAAAATCATCCATATCCAATAATTTACAGAACGTTCTGCGTATATGTCTAATGAATATTCTGTCTCCTCGAAATCATAAAACATGACTAGATGGTAACAAACTATCTCAAAGGACATATCACGTGAATGTGACAACTCAAGCAATAATCAGTAAATCAAGACGAAGACATTTTACATTCATGTTAACAGGAGTTAATTTGTCTTCATCGTGGTTATTTAAGTGGTGCTAGTTGAAAACTGACCAGACATAAATCCACATCTGTATACCTATAGAACCACGCTAAACAAGAAAACGAGATTACATATTATTCTTCGTCAAGATAGGAAAATAAAGCCGGAAACTTTCTCATAAAATTTCATATACGCTACGAAAATACAAATATAGTTTCTCTCTCCTTTTTTGAAAAATTTCTTTATAGTAGACACTTTTTAAATTTGTTGTCGATTTTGCTAACACTCTCCTAGACAAAAAATCGCGAAGTTCAACTATTTTAATTCGTACGTCACGTCGGAGAATTCTCGCTTTAAGGCTCGTTCGACTCTACTCAATAACGGTCTATCGAGCTGAGTACAGAAATCTGCAATCTGTGTGAGGCTAAAAGCACGTATTCCAGCGACGTACAAAAGGTGTATCTGGAGAATTCTGGTTCCGTTAAGCGGCACAAACCGTATTATTACGCCAGTTGCTTACTCATACCGTCGCGTCGCGCCGTTCCTTCCAGCCCGTCCAGCATGGATTACGAGGAAAAAACGTGGACGCACATCGATTCCCAGGAAATTCACTTTCACCGGACCTTGTCCATGAGTGTTTCTCGAGTGACTCGCGCCATTAGTTTCTTCATCGAATGTGGTCAGGTCAGACTTTTTATTTCGTTACGTTTCCCTGCTTTTCGCAACGAGAACCACCAAACCGCAATATTGTGCGTACAAAATGGTGTTCGATAAAACGTAGTTTCGCATATTAGCTTCCACAGGCGTGTATCGGAATTTTTGGACACTTTCTGTCGAACATTGGAAATGTTTTATTCAAATAAAAGTCGTTCTTTGTAGCGATGTAGTTGAAGAATTTTTTATGTATAGATCGGGGAAACTACCTTTTGAATTTGACGACTTTTTGAAACTACTTTTACATTTTTACCTTGATTGATTGGAATTTGTGTGATATTAAACAGCATTGTTTTTAAAAGCGCACACACTCTCTGTACAATTAAGACACTTTGCTGCATTTGATTTAGTAAGTTAAGTTAAGTTGCATTAGTAGCATTTAAAATAACGTAACCGCGTGCATTGTCTGTTAAAAAGAAATTCCGACAGCGATAATGCCAGAAATGAAATTCGTTGTAAATTCTTGGACCGACACTAGATAACCTTCTTTTAAAAATATCGACGCAGATGACATTGTCGACAGATAACGAACGAGAATATTGCCTATACGTAGTAATCGTAATTCATTGAAGCATTTCGCTATCGAGATTATGTTTTTCTCTTTAATTATAAACAAGTGTTCTTTAGTCATTCTACTAAACCGATAAAAGAATTCATAAACGATTAAAAGAACGAATGGTTTATTAATTGAAATGTTATGTCATATTTTAAACTTGTTACATTATTATTACTTTGTACGTTGTGCAACTAGGATGTAATTAAAGATAAAACGATCGCTCATTCAATTTCCAAGGAAACGAAAGATATTTTGATGCTAGATTTATCATAATTTTATTCTGTATCGAAATGAACTTTTCCTCTTAATAAATATAATTTCCTTTTGAAGAAACATCAGAAAATCTTTCAAATCAAATTTTTATCTCCAATTACATTAATCGATATCTTTGGGATAGATGAACGAACTGTTTTCTAAACGAAACTCAAACTAATACTTTCATAGGAGTCGCTAATAACCAATTCTAGTAATTGACGCAATTATATGTAACCAGTGGGTAACAACGATGAAACTTCCTCATCTCGCGGCACGATTCTCTTATTCAGCTCCTGAACATCACCAGCAGGATGACGCGCGTTTATCGTCGCCGGCAATCACCGACAATGACGTTCAACCAAACATTTTGCACCGGCAATTTATCGAAACACCACGAAATTCCATTGACTAATTGCTTCGTTAAAACGGTCTGCGAATAATCATCGTTGGTTGCTGTCTCAAGAACGGCATTGCGTAACGGTACCCGTTGAAAGTGCGACTTATGCGCTGGCCGATTTAAAAGCAGACGAGTCGGCGAACGACAGAACCAGCAGAGCCGTAATCAATCTTTCGTAAGATTATTCTCGACTTACCTGAGGGGCACGCTGACAGAATTCCTCTTCCGTCAGGGAAGCTAACGTAGCACCGTCCACGTTGAAGCTCTCCAGTGGCACCGAGGGCAATTGCAGCTGCCTTCTGGCCCATTGGATCCAGGCTGCTACGTCCGCAGCACTCCAGCGTCGTGGCTCTGCAATTATTCCAATTGTTTCCAATAATTATCGATGCCAATACATTATTAGATATTATATCGATATTAAATTTTTTACTTTGTCACAATGTTAATTTATTTGCGAAGAAGAAAACACGTTTGACGAAGCATAATAATTACGGCGCTAGGTTTGACTAATATAAACACTGCAAAATAAATAAATTTCATTTACATTAGTTTCAAACAATACACTTTGCCATGTATTTTTGTTCTTTTTAGTTTCCAATTCCATGTTATAGTTTTACTACTCGGAATGTCGACATAGATTTTATTTACGTACTCGATACAATACAATTTTATCATACTTACATCTATTGTCACTTCTATTTGACACTTATGCCATTGCGTACACTCATTTCTCATATAGTTGAGACAATTTTTAGCTTTGAAACACACGTATCGAAGTTTCACGACACGCGATCGGTACAGTTACTTTCGATTTCACTGTCGAACTTTCTACGTCCCATCGCGATGCTCGTTCTATTTCGCCGATCTACCTCGCGAACTCTTGTTCGTTGATTGCAAACGATACTACAGCCATTCGCACTAAAATCGTGTCATCCCATTGTGACGCGATCACAGGTATCGAACATTTTTTAGTTAGTTAGACAAGTTGCGGAAGAACGGTAGATGATCTTGGGTGAAGCCCTCAAAATTTCGTAACCGTGAAAGCACGGTGTGACTCCGTAACTTATTCCGAACATGACATCATGCGACCAACTAATAGTCGAACCGGTCGCTCCTACGTCCACGAAGATAACGTCGAACGTTTGCCCGCGGCAAGGTAGCAAGAAGGTCTAAGAGTCTAATGGACGCTCACGCATCTTCTTATTGCTTATCGAGGTTACATCTATCCGTGGTTTACTTATTTATTACGTTGCATTAGTTCGCGATGATAATTTTTCGATTCTGTTTTGTTGAAAGTATGTTCTAACGACACCATTTAATAAGGCACAGGTCTTGCGCGATTTAATAATTATACGAAGAAGAATCATGTTATAAAGAATTAAAAACAGAAATTCAGAAGTCATAATCCGAGTCAGCTATCGCCACATACTTTCTACTTTATCTTTTAATTTTAAAGAACGTGATCGGTCATTATGTAACAACGAAGTATCGTATACTGTATACAGACACGTAAATTTTTTGAATATTAATCGATTAATCAAAGAAATCACTCACCGGGATGAATACCAAGAGCCACGCAAGTATTGTCAAAGTCCTTCTGGAGCTGCTGGATGGCCAGACTGAGGACAGGTTCGATCTGTTCTCTCGTCAGATCACCGACACATTCGCCGGCTTCCATGTCTTCCACGAACCCTGTCCCGACGCTACCCAGATCCACGGGTCTCAAATTGTACTTTCTTTGAAAGCTGGTATCCCTCAGAACCTCTCTGAGCAACTGATGATCGCTCTTTTGTCCGTCCTTGAACAGCTCCTCCTCCTTTTGCAGAGGATTTCGGACCTCGTCCTGTATTCTCTCAAGTTTCAGAACATTTGTTCTCGCCGCGTCCGCGAAATCCTTTCTGGTACCTTTAAACAGCAAGTTTCTCAAAGGAGAACTGTTCTCGAGTTCCACAGGATCTGGTGAGGAAGAAGTGCTCGATGAGGAGGACGACAACGGGGAGGAGGAATTGCTGGTGTTGCCACTGGTACTGCTATTGCTGCTGCTACAACTGGATCGAGGCTCCTCCTTGAATAGGATTTCCTTCAGCAACGGGTGTCCTTGCACTGCGGTATCCTCTTTCTTCGCGAAGAAGTCCGCGTCAAGGCTATTGTAAATATCCTCCTCTGTCCTGGGTGGTGTGCACGGCACTGTACAGTCAGTAGAATCCTCCCTGTAGCCTAGACTCTCGGCTAGGAGTCTGAAATCAGGATTGTGGAGACCGTTTGTTAATATAATATACGATTCAAATTGCAACTTCAATTTGCAACTGCAACTTTAAAACAAACTAGCATTTTATCGAAAACTGTCAAAATAGAGTTTCGTAAATTCGTTTAATTTAAGAAACTAATAAAATAGGCAGAACATAATTTACCTGGACTCCTGCAAAATAGCGAGAAGATCAAGGCTCTTTTCTCTCTTAACCGGTTGCTTCGCGGAAGGTTCTGGACTAGTCGGATAGAATTGAGCACTCTGAGGACTCCTAGGCACGTAGTAGGGACTCGTCGGGTATCCTGGTGAACCTTCGTGCGAGTAGTTAGGGGATAGTTCACCACCGGCACCGGGGTAAGGTGAAGTCGAGTAAGCGGTCGGCGAACCGGGGCGAGGCGATTGTGCTTCCTGTTTGATTTGCGTTGCTTTTAGTGTGCTCTGCGTGTTCGTAGCGGCATAATCGTCCGACAGAAGGGACAAATCGAACTGGAATGTGCTGTAATCGAATGACGGCGAATAGCCGGCTGCAGTAGGTACTGTCTGTGGCATCTGAAACAAACATTTTATGATCGATTTTACGAGTTTTACGTTTCTAGAAGAATTTGTTGCGAAGAATGTTCTATATTTTTTGCAGGATGACCGTCTGTATTTTCGAATTTTGTTGAATGTGGCAGTTGAAATTAGATTAATAAAATACAATACCTATGCATTTCCATATCATTATAATGCACGTATGCATAAAAACTGATGAAATGGTCAACAACTTTAATGATCTGACAAGAAGAAAACGAACTGAACAGAAACTCAACTGAGGTTATAATGTTTTTACTTTCCACCCCCGACGACTCACGATTTATTTCGGCGCGTACAAGTGAAAAAAAGATCTAGTCGAAATGCTACACTTTCTTCGAGAGTACAACGACGGACCAAGGGTCCATTTATCTTTCCGCGTGTTTATTGCCCGTCCCGTGCTTAAACTCGTGTCAGTTTGTTACGCTTCGTAAGTCACTTATGGCTTAAGGCGATCTTCCTACTCATCTCTGAAACTTGCGAACCGGCCGAGGTCGCGATATCGTTCTGTCAACTGTCTAATTCGAACGTTAACGTCATGATCATTTCGATATGAACGTATAATTGCGCTCACAAGCACTTTATCTCTCGTCTTTCACTGGAAATTTTCATACTGCTTTGAGAAAGTTGATAAATAGAAATTTTACACTATGTAAGCGTAATCGGAATTTTATTATATATAATTTTATTACACAAGAAATTATAGTCGACTATTGTTTCATTTTGATCTGGAAATTAACAATCAATAATCGCTATATATACATAGACTGTTTGGTATCAGTATGAAGGTATAGTGACGTAATAAACTAGTACAGTGATAAGCGAGTAAAATTAGGCTTGAAAGAACACCGAAGAATATACTACTGAAATATAGTAAAATGAAAACAAGTAAAACAAAATTTTAAGAAATCTAACATATGAATAGCTTCTAAGTTACATGAAGTTGTATAAGATTAAATTCAATGTATCTTGCGATAACGACGAGCGTTGTAGATGCAGAATGCACAATAACATTAAATTAACCTACTAGCGAGTGCTGGAAAAATCATTTTCATAAATAATATGAGACTCTTTGTGTAAATATTTTATAAATACTTTTTAATTATTTATAATTATGTACGCTACGCCTTACAGCGTCATTAATTCAACGAAATATACAATAAAAATTCCTCTTCTCCATCGGTGAAAGGAAGAGCACACGGTAATTAAAACTTCATCCGGTCGGTCCACCGAGCACGAGTTCACGGGATCAAAGGATTCGATAGGATCAGTCGCGGGATATCGTGGCGTGAAAATAGCGCGGCTTTGCTATCTGGTCTCGCGATCCTCGCTGTAATAATAAATATCTGCCTCGGTTTCCTTGTAAATAATCGTTAACGACTCGCTATTATCTCGAGTCTAGGGTCGAAAAAAAGGTAAAAAATAAAGGTAAAAGTGGGCGAGTAAAGGAAGTCCTAGTGGTTTGAGCCGAAACGAAACGAAACACTTTCCCCGACGTGGTATGCCTGTGCACCTTAAGGGCCCATTTATCTTTCCGTGTGTTTATTGCCCGTCGTGTGTTTGACCTCGCATCAGTTTGTTACGCTTTGTAAGCCCATTACAACGTTCCCAGTGCATCTTCCCTACGCTCAGGCGGGGTCGCGTCTGACATTTTGACGTAGTGCCCCGCAAAGGTCGACGCGAAATAAACGATTATACCCATACACGAGGCCGCGGATTTGCACGCTTACAGTGTATATACCAACGTAGAGACACAATACCATCCCTTCTCCATCTGTAAACGTGTAACATCGCGTATACCGTCATGGCTAGAGAAACGAGGATAGAGAAGAGTAGAAGGAAGAAAGAGAGGACAGCTCTAGGAGAAGAGATACGGGAAGGCCGAGCCACAAAAGAGGACCGCGTATTTCTCGACTTCTCTCTAGCCTCCTGCGAAAGGTCCCGGCAAGAAAGAGAATGTTTATCTATGCTGATGGGATCTATGGACTATGGAATCCCCGGCCGAGCTTTCCTGAATCGCCTGCGCAAAAGAATGGGTTGCTTTAACCCCTCTGCCGCACAAGCAGAATACGGACGGATTGGTATTCCGGAAACCGATCAACTTGTTGGAATGAAATTTTAAATGTTGCCGTTGAGTTTTACTTTTGCGATGTAGATTAGAACAGGTTTATAATTAAGAGTATCCTAGACGAATGATTGATGTTTGGTACTTCAACTCCTTTTTTATAACATCTTGTTTAAGAAAATCAAATCCAATGTTATTTAACAGATTTTAAATAGTTACACGATCATCGATTAATTACTGATCAATCCACGCTTATAATTAAGAAGCTTAAGTCAAACGACATAAAAACAAACGGTATCGTTTGAACTGCTTAATTAACTGACAACATGGGTTGCGGCATATACCCGTTCGAACTAAAGTCTCGTTTTTACGTGATAGGAGGTTAGATACCACAAAATCTTCTCCGCAATGACGAGTTTTTAAGGTTTTCTCAGTTTCCTGCTATCTCCTTAGTCTTTGCTAGGGACCAGTCATTGACGTCACTGGCCAACGGTGCAACTGCGATCTTTCCTTTCGTGCATTAAACGCGGATTCCAACCGAGTTACGGATCCGACCTCATCATTTTCGAGAAATCAACACCTCTTAGTTCGATCGCTCTGTCCAGAAAAACCAGCTTCGACGAGCTGCGATTTAAGAGCTCGATAGATCGATGTATGGTTTTCTCGTCGTAATTAATTTTGCTTAAAAGGCTACTTTTTGCGCGACAAACGAGTATCTCCGCGAAGAGCCACGATAAAATGTCATTTTAATGGCTCGTGCTTGGCCATGAATCGACTCGTAGCTGCATTTTTTGCGGAACTCATTGGAGATATTAATTGGGATGGTTGCAGCGTTTGATATAATTGGACAAAAAGAACAGAGAATATTTTACTTGTCATTTTTTTGCTTCTGATAATATCTGGAAACGTAACGATTTGAAATTGATACTGCTCTTGTTAAATATGTTTATAAATCCAATTTTTATTCTTTTCGTAATAAAATATATCGATTCGTAATTCTAGAGGGAAAATGTTATTTTCATAGATCACGATGCTTTTCTATTGCGTCGTGATAGAAAGACGATTTTTCTAGCCCAACTTAAAGTTACGACTTCGTTATATGTACTTCATATCTATGTTTCATATTACATAAGCGATACAATTTTTCGACACATTTTCGTGATTCGTTTATATTTATAACTCGTGACAACTCTGATAAGACGGTAGTGACTCATTGATTCGCGCTGAATCATTAATTTAATAGAAAGCCTGAAATTTCTGGTGTTTCGCAATCATTGCAAAATAATCAATCTTCTTATTGTCAGCTAAAAGTTCGTATTCATCTAAGTTACATAATTGAAATAACAAAACGTTAAACAAAAGACACATTATGTCGTTAATAGATAAAATTTAAAAAATGTTATATACGACGCCCTAAATTTTACCCTTAAACAGCTGTTTATATGGAAACTTCCAGTCCAGCCGCAAAATAAACGTAGATAAAATGCAAATATCAAAGTCCAGTGTCGAATTTGAAGAAGATCGATAAGAAATTATCGGTTTCACGGTGATATGCACCTTCGAAGAAACAGTTTCCAGAGGAGACCAGTTACCAACGTTTTATGATAACTACGGGATTATCACAGTTGGGATTTCATAACGAACAACGTCTGAGCCAAATGAAATTTGCGCGTGATCGATAATACCCTCAGTTAAAAAATCTTGACTTTCGATAGCGTTCATCGAAGAAAGTCTCTTGACGAATTCCGTTAAACTCTCTCAGCGCGGCGTTTAATTAATTTCCGTGTGTGCATTTGGATTTGTGTTCATCATCTGGCGGCGAATTTATTTTGACCAGAAATCCATATCTCGTGATCAGTCATTCACTTTTATTGCAAGTTTCTCGTCAACACTTGTAAATAAGATATGACATTATACAACATTTCATTTTATTTTCACCTACCAATATAATTCTTGTACTTTGAACCGAGACCGAATTATATCTAAAATTCCAAGATAGGGTTCAAGAGGGGTTCTTGACCCGGCAAGAGAACAACAGCCGGGTTCAAGGACAATAATTTTACGGTTCATAGGATCATACACCTTGGATGATCTCTAATCCATCGTGACGTAACGAATTTAGAAAGGAGAATGACGTCAGCTTTAACAATAATTCTTTTTCAACTTCTTTTTACCGTGATTTTTCGACGGCCACGACGAAATTGTGCCTTACCAAGCTCCGATAAATCTTTTTTCTACTTTTATTCGGTCGATACGGTGGCTTGATTAGTCTGACAATCAATTGTACGAATTGGATCGTTTTCTCAAATACATTTTTTCAGAGCAATCAAAGCAATTTCTTTTGATATTATATCTGTTATATAATAGATAACGATCTAACGATATTTTTGATGCTTGTTATTAAGCACGTGTTTTTTTCTCCGGATATATTTGTAATCGTTTTCATTGAAATTCTAATCGTTTCTTGCGAGACGCGCGTACATTAATCTTTCATTAATCGTTTAGTCGTTCGTAGTTGGCATTGACGGTTGTTGTCAGTCTGCGTATCCACTGTGTTATACAGTGATGGACAGAAGAAAGGAAGGATAATACTTATATCCGAGAATGGATGACTCCATAAAAGTAGATCTGTATTCATAAAGTTTTAAGGTGTGGTAAAAGTTCTTACACGAAGATGAAGAATATCTACACGCTGTTTAAAAATATTGATGGTAAAAAATCTTGTGAATGAAGAAATTTATATATATCGACCTTTTTGTGAAATATTTAATTGAAATAAAATATTATACGTAATATGTAATTATCGTCGTATTATATTCCCAAGATAAGGATGTTCTGATTTATCTTACACTCGGGTTATTATAATATGTATTACTTGGTATAAAGTGTCTACTGATTTTGCAACAATCTTATTTTTTATATATTGATATAAAAGTATAAATTACTGGAAAATTGTCTTCTAGAGTATGAAGCGATGATAACATTGTTTCATAGCTAATTCAACATTTTCATTTAAGTAAAGTCTTTCTATTAAAAACATCTGTTGAATATGAAAACTGTTCTATTTTTTATTTAAACCAGTGCAAATAATTTCAATATCATGTGTGAAACAACGAAAAATGGACGAGGGGAACCACAAGAATTCCATCGCGAGAACTTCTCACGTTGTTTTCATCGAGTTCATTCATTCGCTCATTCACGCGCATCAGTTGCAAACTCCCCACCGGCACTTCATCTTTAAACAACCAGTCAAGTGAAGTTATAAACAATTATACCTCTCGTCTGGCTACTTGCCTTGAGTCAAGCACAAAGGAAAACCAACTTCGCGCATCCTTTTCTTTCCTAAAGAAGCAGTCTCAATGAGGCAAGCTCGGATATAAATAAGCAAATGACCATTATTCGCACAATTTAATCCTTCGGCCATTAATCGGCTGAATTTGTTTAATCCATTCGAGCCTGATATTTTTAAGCTGTAATTATAAAACGATTCCTGGGTTTTAAATTTTTAATTTTTCAACAAATCTGATTGTGAACTATTCATTTCTTAGCTTTATGTTCCATGAATGATAGGCTTATTATATTTTATCTTCGCGCGATTTTATGGCTCCGAATGTTTCTTATGGGTTAATTGGCATTAGTATCTATGCAGGATGCATATACTTTCAATTAAAAATGTTAAGTCAACAATTTTTTATGTCCAAAGAGTTTGGAATCCAATTTTTATGTGACGAGTATTTATAAATCTAGTTTATATTTCACTTCCAAATGTTAAATAAAGAAGTAGTATTCGATTAAAGGAACTAAAGCGTTAAAATCGTAAAAATCGTCTAGATCATTATGGTTCTCTCGATTATACTCATTCGATAGGAAGCCACTGTACAAGGTTACGAACGAGCAAAAAATCGGTGATCGTAACTTTTTGTCGTAATACAGTTGCAAAGACAGGGTCTCGATCACGATCGTTTTATCGTTCGAGAATATTTATGCCAGGGATTTCCCTTGCGAATTATCGTTGCTGTGACAACACACGAGTCGATCGTAATCGTCTATTCTCGCCAATTCAGCCATGTATGTGTCGTTTGCCGGTATTCTGCGTAATTAATTCCAGTTACGTTACACACGGATAACCGATGTCAGCTACCCTAGTGTATGCGTAAATCATACTTCGACTGCATCACATAATTGAACATAACTCCGGAAATGTCATTTTCAGATCGTTGCCTGACGCTTTGTCAATTGGAAGTATTATTTCTGCGAATATGGATCGAATCAATGAACGACGTAACTTATTGCGAAAGGGTTAATCACTAGATTCAAAAAATAAGTAAATTTGCAACGTATATGTACATATGATGATTATGATTAATGTTTTATAATGAAAATATATATATATCTAAATATGTTTCCCTATCAATGTTAAAAGTACCTGTATATTTTTTAATTTTGGAAGAATTTTCTTTTGGAAGAAATTTTCGAACTATGGTCGAAAATGCGATAGGTACTCGGTAATGGGCGAGTCGATCGAAATTGCTTTCAACTTCCTTCGCGTGTTTTTTTTTAAATGGTAACCGCCCTCCTCGTGGAAACGGCAGAGAGACGATTTCGTATTCAGGAATCCAGTTCGATACACTTCCATGAACGAACGAAACGCGCGGCAATATTAATACGCTCGAATGTCACAAGATTATACCGTTACCTGTCATGACATTCTGCGCCGATCCGCATACTTCTCGTTCAGATAATTACCATCCGAGGCGACGTGGAACAAGCCGCGAGCATAGAACTCATCGGGGCCAACTTAACGAAGCCAATCGAATCTCATTCGACACCGTTTGGTCGATCGACAATGTAGGAAAGAAGGTCCAGTCTCAATTAACCTTTGCTTTGTTTTTGTTCCTGAAACGATAGCCCATCGAATAACGGTAGAGAAGTAGTTTTTCATTTGGAACGTTTAATCTGCGAGTATATTGTTTGTAATTGCATGGCAACACGTTGACGACAATCACGACGACAGCACAGGTAATTGTATAATACTTGATGCAAAAAGAAGAAAAAAGTAGAAGAACGATCGATTAATCTTCTTTCTTCGGAGCAATTATGCGTATTCTATTATGTAACGCGATTAACTGGAGTTTATCTACAGGGCAGTGATGAATTACGTAGAATTAGATGAATAGAAAATTGAATAGTCGGAATTAAAGGATTTAATTGAAGTTTGTTCTTTGAGAAATCGATGACGGAAACCGACTTTTACATTGGTAGTCTGCGATTTCAATCAGCTGGGGAATTAGATTTAATGAGAAGAAAAAATTAATAAGTTAAATCGTAATCTTCGTACTATGCTTTTGATTCGGGTTATCGAGACTTCTCTTTTCTGATAATCGGGAGAATTGACCATTTCTATCTAAACTTTGAAAGTAGAGGAAAAACATTGATGAAAAACTATTAAACTAGTGAACAGAATTAACTAATTGCAATTGTTCGAGTAAACTTGTTAAATTGCACGAACAACACTATCCTCACGAATCTTTAGAACATTGTCAAACAACTTGAGAAATTTTAAAAATAATTTCAGAGTATGCTTTTCACTGAAGCTCCAAGTACTGACGTGTATGAAATGTGATGTTAGTAGTCAGATAATTAATGGAAAATAAAACGAACGTCAAAGAGGCTGATGTAAATCTTGCTACGAAGAAATGATAGAAAACGATGTAAATAGGAATTGTCGATTACAAAGATATTTTTCTGAAGTCACGTAACCGATGGAATGAATTATGTCTTTGAATCAAATCGATTATCTGTAGACACAGCGAGAATCAAGAAATAATGTTCCATGCGAGATTCAATTATTTTAGCCTTGACAATCGATCGTAAATTTAAATAATAATATTAAATCACGTATTAAAATCACGTTTCTTAAAAATTCTCGCAGCATCGAAAGAGATGTTATTAAATCATCGACATTGACAATCCACTTCAAAAAACACGGATTTGTAATTTCTTATAAATTATACACACTGTCATATAAAGATTTTTTAATTTTCTATCAATTAGAAGCACTCGTAGCTATAAGATAATCGAAGAACATACTTTTTTCCAATTTCACATCACTGAAATAATCGTTGAACGAAGCATATTAAGTGAATTCAATTTTCATTATACAAAAAATTTAATGAAGGTTTGCATTGTTTTAATTTGTCACGTTATAGAAATCACTGAACCACAGATCACTCTAAGACTCACTAGAATTTTAAGAATTATATTATTATTTATCATAAAGGGTTGACCAGCATCGTGAATGCCAATGTTTTTCTAAATTGCTGAATGACGAAAACACTCCTTGAAAACTGAATATTGTCTTAGAAATCTCACGTGACTACGCGGGCGGTCGAGTACCTGAAACGGACGTGAACGACCGTCGCTCTGAAACACGTGTACCATCCATGACAGTTGCGTACTATCTAAGATCATCGTCCCTCACGATCATCCTACCTCCCATTTCTCTTAGGAGGAGGAGCACAATTTTTCGCGCCTATGAACGGTCTGGTCCCCGACTTAAGTAAGGAACTGAAAAACGGTGATTCCCACATACATTTCTCTCGATTAATTTTAGAATTTCTTCATCTCTTTTACAATTAATTTATACGGTCGTACTTTTATTGCATTGAATCATTGAATTTCTACATTGAGTTTCGATAAGCATTTTGTAGTTTATGGATATTTTAAACAACAATATTTCTCGAGCCTGTTAAGTCATCGATTTACATATATACATACATAAGTACGTTTATTTTCTGTTTCCGAGAAATATTTTTTCTACTTTACTTGCATCTTTTCTTAGAAACGATACTTATTCCTAGATTCTATACTACAGACGATGTGATTGTTAATTTTTACAATGAATCCTTATCTATTTGAGTATCACCAGTAATATCTACCTTGAACTTAAGCGCATAATTTATGCACAAAACATGACTCGAAGTTATGAACGATAGCGAAGAATAAATTTAAAATTCTTTGAAGTCGGATTTCCATAGATTTTTACATAAATTTTTCATTCATGTTCCTTCAAATTTGCAATAAATGACTATTAATATTCCAAGTTTATTTCAATTTTCGTGTTAACTTCTACAATGTTCTTGCTCACCTTTCCAGGCTTTTCTAAAAGAAATAAAAAAATTTAAAACAAAAAAAAAAAAAAAAAAAAAAAAAATAAGAAAAGCATATTTGTCTTTTATTATTCGCAGTTATCCTTTTTCTCTTTCTCGATTACAGGGACGAAAAAATTCTTTTCTCAAGCAAGAGCTTTATGAGAATCACATAAATGTTACCTTAATTATTTTCAATTGCTCCCAGCATACTGTACGAACTCAATTATGATCGAAACCCTCGATACGTCTCGATTATCGATTCACCACAATCTATAACGTACGAACCTCGGTGACCTTACTGCAAAACCTTCGACACTTTTTAATTGTGGATTCCTAAAACTGGTGTTCACGATACTTCTACCGAACCGCTAACTATATCACATCAATAGAATGTCTGGCTTAATAAAATTAATCTAAAATCAAAAAACATAACACAGGAGTGGCTTATTTATAATTCAACCATATAATCCAACTATGCTTAACTGTTCAGATGTTATTTCCTAGAAATAAAAAATTATCTTTTTCCCAACTAAATCAGCTTCAAATTTTGTTATAATACTCATATAATACTAATATAATATTAATTCTGTTACACTAATACAGGTATGGATATCATTCACAAAACTATAAACATTCACAAAACTTTGTCTCATTTCTTCTTAAAAGTTGTTTGTAGGAACCAAAATGAGCAAAGATCGTTCCGTATGTACAACGGATACGATAAATAAGAGCAATAAAATAGTAGACGAGAAAAATTGGGTACAAAGAAAAGACACGGCGAAACAAGCCGGTCGACACACATAAAACAGGAATAAAGAGAAACAGGTGAAAGAGGGCTAGAGGGAAGAAACAGCCAGGAAACAGAAACTGAAATCAGAGTTCCTAAGTAACTTGTACGGAGTTGGTGCGTGTATACGAACCTCTTGAGAGGTGAAATTATGCTCGAACTGGCGCATAACGATAATGTGCATAACTTATGCGCATATAATGCGAGTATGCCGCGCGAACCATCGCATCGTAGCGTTGCACCTTCGTGGCATTGCTATATGGAATGCCGCCACGGTAAACTAACTAAAGATTCCGAATGGTAATAATGTTGACTAAACACGGTCGCGGGAACGAGTCTCCTTATTCCTGCATCTTTCTTCGCTCGAGAAGGAATCCACACCTACACATCCGGTGGCTACCAATGTTCTTTCGAGCTTCGGAATATAGACGGTTTTAGTACAGGCAATTCTTAACGGTTGACTTTATAATTTGTATAAAAGAATTCTTCTTTTGTCAAAGTAAGGCTAATTTTATGAGTTCTAAAATGAGTAAAATTGTGGGATGAGACTGTGAGAAAATTGAAAAAACTGAATAATTTAAAGTCAGTTTAGCAGACGAATGTTATTAGTTAAATTGATAAATGCATAATTAGTTTAAGATTCGATACTAAATCCATTGAAACAGGATAATGATACCGAAAACTCGAATTTAGATTCCACGTATTCGATGTAGCAGAACAAGAATCGCATAGATAAAGTTGTGTAACAATACAAAACGAGATACCCGCCTGGTGATTGAAAAATGCGGAATAACAAGGCAATATTAGCGCTAAGAACCGTAAACCCTTTCAAGTTCTCTGCATTCGAATAGTTAAACGACGTAGTCGCAGACATTAAATGACCAAACGTAACTGTGAGCCTATCGCAGTTCCTTATTCTCACGCTTGTCTTTCGTCGAGTTCACCAGCGAGACTTCATTACAATGCTGCTTCGTTGCATAGAACAAAATAGCAAAAAGATCATACAATTTCAAGGCGATCAAGATAGTGGGATAGAAATTCTAGCCGATATGTAAAATACATTATTGAGATATTTGTAATTTATAATATAAAAAATAGCATGGGGTAATAAAATAAACCGCTAGATAAGGCATAATAATATCTCAGAGAGTAGATATATACGTAACTTGAAAGAAATAATTTTATATGGATACCGGTCGTATACATTATTAAAGAAGATATTGGAGATGTTCTTCAGTTTCAGAGCTATTTCACAGATAACATGAATTCGTTTTGTTAAACAATGTTATACCTCACGTCGTTTTACTTCTTATCTAAAAACATAACATTTTTAATATTTAATGTTCTTCATATCTTTCGATTCATAAAGTTTCACTGCTTGATTTTTTAGATCATATCATATATATTATAAACATAGAGTATATAGTTTAAAAAATGTTATAAAACAACGATCGAATATTTCAAAGTATTCGAGTAAGCGTTTCAGGAAGGACCTTCTTTATTTTACAAATTTGATACCGTTAGAAGGGCACCTGACCCGTAATTTGTAAATACAAGTTAGGCGGCGCGGCACGTCGAAAAATGGTGGAATCGGGAAGAAGATGAAGCGGGAAAAGTGGTCGGCGAGAGAAGACAAATAAATAGGGAGTTGTAATAGCGTAAATAGTAACATAATACCGCATAATGGGGGCATAACGCAGCTTCGTAATGCCGTCGGTGCATCACCATGAACAAGTTACGGCAGGTCTGGCTTTGTCCGCCATGAGCAGCCCTTAAGGCCGCGTTATTAAGCGTTTTATAGAGCTCGTCGGATCTTCGCAAGGCCCTTGTCCTAGAACAGCTACGTGGACGTTATAAATTTGACCTGTTGCCAGTACGAACACCTGGATGTTCGTACTAACCGGCTCAACCCGATATCGCAAACGATCATCTCATGTTTTTGCCATGGAAAAACGATAATATGCCTCGTTCGTATGATAATTTTGCGTTTTTATCGTTGTTATGCGCGATTTACCACAGTGCTGTAATTAAAAAAAAGTTTTGAAGAAATAGAATAGATATTTTCGTTTATGTTTGAATATTGGACAATTATAAGTGATATTTTAAAAGTTTACCTACGTTAAATAAGTTGTATTATTTTAATAGAAATTATTTCGTCTGTTCAAATTTAAGCCTTAGTTGTTTGAAACAATAGTACAGTAATATTAAGATTGCCTGAAATTGTAGTGATACTTGGCTTGCGGAGACTTTGATGCGTGGATAGGAAAGATCGCCGCTTGTACGTCCGAAAATAACATTTCCACATGCACACATGTACTACACATCGAAACAATGAGTCATAAGACATTACAACTTTAAGAAAACTCAAACATTTACTGCACCGTATACTACCTACAAAAATAAATTATCCGAATGGAGAATACCTGGCATTAGAATTTAAGCAAACGAACTGCCTATCGCCCACCGGAATTAGGTATATATTTTCTCAAGAAACAGGATGCTGCCTAAACTTCAAAGCTTAAGAAATGATACGCTTCTTCCGTTTACATATCGAATACAATTTTAACTGTTATCTTTTACATTTAATTAATACTTTGCAAGTTAAAAAGAAAAATCACTGTACATGCAAATTTTATGATTTTAACAAGAAACGTCTTACAAAGAATAATAGAAAGGCACTTAAATCCTTTCAAACAAAACATGTTTCTCTTCAATATGGTTGAAGATGTTATAACAAGGAGAGTGCAACCACGCTATATGTTACAAGATTTTATAGGAACGGTTGAAACTGAAACGTATTTGAAACCATATTCGAGAAACGGTATGTAAGACGCACAATAACGCACTCTCCAGCTAGATTGCATTCAAAACCAAAAGTAAAAAAGTACTTCTCTTGAGTGATCGTAAAATCTCACAAAAAACAGAGCAACATAATTTAGAAGCTACTCAAGATGATTGAGTACCTCGATCCGGATAACTCGAGCGTATTTGAGACAATAAGTGTACATTGTTATGAAGAGAAAGAGAGGAAGAGAGAAAGGAAGAGAAAAACCTAAGAAGCCAATATATTAAAATCTTATCTCGGCAAAATAGAAAACTTTTTCCACTGAATTTTTCAAACGTTATATATAAGTTTCTACATTTTTGGAAAATTTGCATTACACTTTCTCTTAATAAGAAAATAAATCTTTTTTCTCTGTACTCAATCTTCTACTTTTCTGGAAAATTTAGTGCCTACCGTCAATCAATTTCATCAACTCTGTTACTTTCGTGGAAATTTTATTTCCCGCATTCATCGTTCGAAAGAAATGAGAAAGGACAAGATACAAGGTGGGAGATAAATCTTGGTGAAAGACGCGTGAACAGACTAAACGGCACCAGTGCCGCTATTACTTTACGCGAATCAGCTTGAAGGTAAGCTTTTTGCCGCTAAAACGCGGTTCTGCGCACGCTACCTCGACCGCATAATCGAGTCTCGTTAATAATTGCCTCATTATTGCGCACCGTTGCGCCGCATCGCTTGTAGCCGAGATATTGGCAGTGTTCGCTATTAATAACACTTAGCCGCCCACGCATCGCCATTGTTGCGAGTGGGTCCCGCGCGTTACACGTGTGCAACGCCGCGATCACGGTGCATACATTACGATTCAGCGTCGAGGATGCACACAGCGGTCCAACAAAGGCGCGAAAAGCTCGCGTTCCGCATAATCCAACGATTCAATTCTACCGATGCGGTGCGGGGGCCTCCGATCCAGACCGTATTCATCTGCCGCGCTGCGGGCCTTTCTTTCTACTTCTTCGCTCGTTCAGCAATCGAACCGACCGCCAAGGAATGCCACAAATCAGAGGAAAGGGGGCCGAGGAACGTCACCACTCGAATTAACAATCGTAAGAATAATGTAACGGGTCGAAATTGCTGTGTTTTGATAATCGAATGTGCAGGATCATTCTGACGATTCAAGTTTCCGCATAGATGCTATGGATTTTTGCGAGGATAATGTTATGTGTATATTGTAATGGCATCATAGTGTATCGTATTTTATTGAGGAAGTATTGTTCGTAAATTTATATTTTAAGATATTTGAAATTTAGATTTGAAGGTATTCATAACTGCGTGGGTATTCACGAAAGAGTTTTTAGCATATACTTTTTTATTGTAATTGAAAAACACTAAATTTAAAAACACGAAGATTTTATATCTTTCTTTGCAAGATGTCAAATGAGGAAAACATTCATTCAAATTTACTTTCCCAAATTAGCTCTTACAGATTAATGCGATATGAGCGTACTATGTTTGAACGAATAAGATACAATTTTGCAATCAACGATAACTTACCTAAACCCAGTATCCTCTCGATCTACTATGTGCAATTTCACAAGATTTTGCGATTTTCCGCGATGCAGTCATTATCTATAAATTTTCTCATTTTCACCCAATCGTATGAAACAATAGCTACTTAAACATCATCCGGCAATCTTATTCACCGCGCGCGTATATAAATAAACGAATACAACCATTAATTTTCTTAAATGGAGCAGTAGTTTGTATCGCGTAGTTGGTCGATCGTGATCGACTGTAAATCGCGACTAAGTTTGCGATACGTATCGATCGTAACGATCGTTAAATAAGAAAATCAGTGAATAAAGATTTGTATCGGGAAAAACCGTCTCATGAAGTCATGAGTCGTATATCTATTGTTAAAGAATCACGAGCCACGACGCCGATACAATCTACGACTTTTTATGCATTCCCCAACGTGATACGCGGTTTTTTCCAGGCGAACAAATATAAATATAATTCTTGAAAATTGTTCCGCCTGATCGACTTTGCTTTGTTCTCTTTTCCTTCGTTTCTTACCTTCTTTATCTATCCTTCTGTCTTCTGCCGTTCAAAGGAGATCATAACTTCAATAGAAAAAAAGAAGCAAGACTCGAGAGCGAAAGAAAAAGATGTGTATACATAATAATGTGTATACATATTAAACAAGTTGCTTCGCTGCCCGTCGAGTTCCGGATATAGGAGCACAAATCGTTGTTTACGATAAGATAAAACCTTGCTCTGCTTTTAAATTAACTACACGGAAGAATGCCGATCACCCACGTCCGTGGTAGAAAAAACCCAGGGAATCGAACGTATAACGATCGATACGATCGATACACATCAAACGAACGCGTTTACTAAACGATTATTGATTCTTGATCAGGAAAAAAGAAAGAATAGTCCATGGGTGTTCCGGTATTTGAAAAATGACTACTGTTTCTAGTCAACGATCTTTCCTTTTCTTTTTTTCAGTTCGGCGAGTAGTATGTTATTCGTGACATATTTCTACTGGAGAGCGATATTAATCTTCCGCAGTTTGGTTATACCGTGTTTCTACAAATCGAAAAACTTTAAAGTAGAGGGACTGTTTCGACTTTCGTAGTTCAAGTTAAAATTTTGTCTTGTTGCTGTTTCGTCTCCCTTTCGAGTTAAAATTTCAATTCGTCCTCTAATTTTAATTCAGCAATTGAAATCATCGAGCGATCAACTTTACCCAAATCACCCCAAAGAAAAATTGAATTTCCATGGAATCGAATTGAATTTTTTACCACACGACACTCTCGTCTATCTAATCATGATACCGTGTCGAGATAAAACGCTAGCCACCCAACTCTGATCCCTTGTTAAACATTAATATTAACACCCATAAAACATGATGACTAAGTTCACATTCGTCACTCAACCCCGATACGATCAGAGTCACGGAAACGTTACATATTCCGTTGATTCAGAACTATCGCATTTTTCATTTAATATTTGTATCAGTGTCCGTCACAACGCGTCGTATTACCATTAAAATGCACGTTGGCGAGCAGCTTCAATTTTATGTTCCATCAATCCACGCCAGTTGATCGTGCATCTGTCTCGATCGCACACAACTCCTCGATTCTCGCGTGCTACAAGATCGCTAACTCGTGCCATCGTAACGTCACGGGCTCTCATATTCACGGTAAAAAAGTGCATGCGTAAATCGCAATCACAGGTGAGCTAGTCACTCTTTCTGACTCACCCTGTACATCAAACATGCGCGTTTTTTTTTTCTTTCGGTTACGTTGGCACGCACGCACTCGCTTCCTCCTTCTGTTTTTTCTTGCACCCTGTTCTCAGTATACAGAGATATTCTATCTCGTTTACGTTAGATGGTACTTTCGATGGGAGGAAGAGAGACAGAGTTAGGAAGTCGGTCTCGTCATGTGGGACCGCGATTTGGAAAACCCGAAGTGGCCGACCTTGGAGGTGCCAGGCCGTTCTCCACGCGGGAGAAGGACAATCTCCAACCTCCTTTCTCTCTTCCTCTTCTCGAGCTTCTCTCTAGCTCTTTCTTACTGCCTTATTTTTTCCTTTCCCTTCCCTCGTTTCTTGTCTCACTATTCTACAGTATCGTTTTGGAGTCTCTCTCGATCTTTTTTATTGCACCATGATCGTCCGTCTTCGTTCTCTTCTTTCTATAATTTATTCTTCTTCCTTGCCTTTATGGTTCCTTCGATCGCTCTTTTCTCATTTTTTTCTTTTTGCTTCCTATTTGTTCCTACGGTATCTATTTTAGTTCTTCTATAGCGCTACTATTTTTATATTCTTTTTTCTATCCCGCGAACTTGTGTACATTCGTGTTGCTTGTTTGTTGCTCGTTTGTTTTTCTTAGTTCTTTTCTAAACCATACAGTGAGTAGGAGGAGGGGGTATTTTGATCCATCATTTTCTTGGACTGTTCTTTCGCCTCATTCAAAACGACATTCAGAACGACGAACAACGAACTATTTCGAGCGCTACGTGGCGAAGAATGTTATGAGTTACGGTTCTTCGCGCTGTGGCTTGCGCAATATATATACCGATTGAAACGTTGACAGGGTGAAAGTGGTGAGGAGGGGATGGAGACCTCCTATTTGCGTCAAATTTCTTTGTATTCCGCGCATAA
Source organism: Bombus pascuorum (assembly GCF_905332965.1). Classification (NCBI taxonomy): domain Eukaryota; kingdom Metazoa; phylum Arthropoda; class Insecta; order Hymenoptera; family Apidae; genus Bombus; species Bombus pascuorum. The sequence continues at coordinate 1,293,276 of NC_083493.1, read as the reverse complement.
GATACGTATAACTTCTAATATCTCGATACCTTACCGTGACGAATCAGTTACATCTTTAACTTTAAAATTTTTGCTTCGTAATATGTTTCGTCTTGAACCTTGGTTTAATAATCCATAGTTGTTTCGCAAGATTGCTATCTTCTATATTTAAAATTTCTAAAAATATTTTTAATCGAATATTTTAATCGCGTGTTGTACTAAGCAAAGAATATATCATGCCACTATTACCCATACGAAGATTCGTCACCACACAATCCACGATTAAAATTCTAATCAGAGTAAATGAGGACTAGGAAAATTTTCACACAATGAACATTTCATTATCGTTCGAAAAACATCGAACGTTTTAATTTCCAATTGCGAACGAGCACGACTGTCTAAAATAATTCCAAAGGCAGTTAACCGGCCGGCAGAACCTGTATAAAAGATTAGACAGAGTAGTTTCTTTTCCTTTATTCAAGGAGGCATCGTGCGGCGCCTTTCTCTTTGCGCAACCGTTCCATTTCCAGACAACAAAAGCCAGTCGATGCTTCACGTATCGCTGAGAAAAAGGTTTAATAGGATTTGCTAAGCAGGTAAATGTCGAACTACATACTTGAATAATTTATTTCGCCCCGTGAACCGTATCTGGTTGATCTCGATTGAAAAACTTAACGTTCGATCCAGCCATCGGCAATCCAAATAATTAACAATTTTTCCGCGAACGTTTTAAATCAATTTACAGATGATAAACAGTTAAATACTCAACATGATCGCGGTGTTTAAACCATCTGGAGTCACATAAAAAATCGCATTGCGATAAATGATCGTTAAGCAACGTGGCAAAGCGGTGAATCCCGTGAATCACCGCGTAAATTGTTTCGTGCAATTTTATCGATTTCCTAATAAACGCCTGAAAGATACGCTCATTAATTATCCATAGTTTGGTCAGAACACGCGTTACATCCGCACTGCTTCGCTCCTCCGGAAAATTAAAATGCATCATTTGCGTTAATTCCAAACGACTTGACCGATTGAAATATTTATTCAACACACGACTTTCTCTTCGAGCCTTTCGACTCGCTTTAAATGGTCAAAGTTTCGCACTTTCCAATTTAATCACTCTGTAGATTTAACGGCAGCAATCCGAAAGATTTAGAAATGTGAAAGAATCGAAACGGCCAGCGCAGGCTCAAGAATACTTGTCCAAAGATTAAATGAACCGATCGTTGTTGTCGATTAGCCGATGTGGAAGTGATAAAACATAATCGAATGTTGTCGAGTGACTGACCATCGAATATTGTTGTTACGAAGATTCAGGATAATGTCATACGATATATTAGGACGTGAATCAGCAAAGTGCAAACAGTAATACAAAGTCTTTCTTTGTTTCTCGATTTTCGATTGATCAAGATTCGATGATATGTTGTAGATTCAAAGACTATAAAATGCACCTTGTGATTTTGTCGAACATGAAAGGTTTGAAAGACATCTTTTATGAAAAAGTATATTTTAAGTATTATAAGTAAGTAAAAGTGTATTTCAAGGTAATTATTTTAGGATTAAATTGAAATAAAAATTTACACGTAAAAGTTAAGTTTCTTCGTGGCCATTTCGAAAATCTATAAGTACATCGTGCATGGACATAAATCGCATCGCTATTTTATGCTCCACTGTTATTATTGAAGCGAGAATAAACTGTCGGAGGCGCAATCACCCGAGGATACATATTTCACTTGAGAACACTATTTTACGCGATGTGTTGATCGTGCCGACTCGTTTCGCGCCAGTTTTCAGAGTGGCACGATAAATCGTAAGATCGAGCAATTGCGCATGTACACCGCAAGAAAATACACGTTGCTCAATCCTTTAATAGTTTTCGCGAAGTTTAACAGTAATAAGGGATAGGTAATTTCATTTTTCGTTATTACATTTCGTTATTACATGTTAAAATTATATTCCCGTTTAATTCTCCGAAGGAATTGAATATTTTATAATGAAAAAATAATATTGACGAAACATCGTATTTTAACAAGTTTGTTTGTACTTTAAAAAGAAACAAACGATCCTTAATTAGATTAAATTCAACCCGTGCAACATGAAAAAGCTATCATCTACTCGCAAATCAATCACTGTCAGACTTACCTCGCGTTCGCAACTATAATAACAATAATAATTAACTCGAACCAAGATCAAACTAAAACAGTAGAACTAATTAAGGTCAACGAGATTTGGTTCACGAGAAACCGAATAATTCGATATCACGGCTAACAAGTAGTTGGTATAAAGCCAGTTTTATACATACTGGATTCGGAGAATTGCTCATCAGTGCAATAGCATGTAGCATATGTATGTACGTATATAGCGTTTATTCGATAAATGACATTCGATGAACGACAATTAGTATTTAGGTTGGTATTGTTTTCCTTCCGTAAGTAGGCTGCTAATATTCACTCGAATTCATATGTTTGTATACACAACATGAATAGAGACTTGTGTTACACTCTAGATCTCATACGAGCAACTTACTTGGACATGTCTACATACTATGTTCGTTCTCGCTCGTTTAAACTTTTCACAAATGTACAAACTTCCGAAATCTATTCGTAAGGATACAAAAATTCTAATCTCAACTCTATCATGGATTCAAGCTTACTCTTGACCCCTTTCACGTCTATATGAGCTACTGCATCAATCCACATTCGACGCATATGGTCCCTCCATGAATGACGAATATTCGTTATTTATTTATTGTTGAATGGCGAATGTATAAATCCGCCTTTGCGTGTTACAACGCGTAGCTTCGTCTGCGAATCTGACATATGAATTATGACCGACTCGTTGCTCCGACATTGAGTCAGGGCCGCCTTCGATTAGTATGGCTCGTAAATGGATTTAATTAAAGGATCGCGGCCGCTCTACTCTATTAGCCGTATGAAATTCATTGCTTTTACGTTTCTTAAACTGTGCTCGTTTACGCGCATTGTGCTCAAGCAGCACGATGCTGGTACAACACGATGAAACACGCGTTTCAGAGCGCATTTGTCAAATCGGGGTTCACTACTCTCGCACACGACCGGTACATCGTGCTGGAAATATGGTTAATTAAGAACGGGATCGCGCATTGCGAACAGGACGAGAGAGACTTTTCTTACGAAGCTTCGCTTCGTGCTTCGCCGCGCAGCGCCGGCCTCGAATGTAGGCAAGTAGATTTGGGTGGGTGCACATGGACACGTATGCGTGCAAGAGGGCGAGTAAGTAGCGTACGGACGCTTCTACTTAACAAGCCGCGCGAATTACGTGATTTTACGCTGGGCTGCGCGTTAAAAATGTCCGAGCACCGGCTGATATGTGAAATTTGTATCGCGATATAAAGAAGGAGTTAATTCGACGAAGGAATACATTCGAACGGAAGATTCCTCTCCCTCTCTTTCTCTCTCTCTCTCTCTCTCTCTCTCTCTCTCTCTCTCTCTATTAACTTATTAAATAGGGAGAACGAATTGACATTTAAAAAAATTGTAGAATATCATTTAGTACTACAATACTTTCATATGACTAGAAAGCTTTGATACTATGAAAATGAAATGTAAAATCTGGTATGACTGCATTGGAAAATAAACGTATGTGTCAATACTGTTTGAAATTATTTTATATAGTAGAGAGGATCAATGAACTATTTGTTCCACTACACGTTAACACCTGTCTTTGCATAATTAAATAGATACGATGAAAACCAATTTGTGAATATAAACTATATGATTTATTCTCTTCCGTGTTTAATAACCTTTTTTCAGACAAATTAATTACAAAAACACTGAAAAGAAAACGACTAAGAACCACATATAATTGCTGGACGGATTGCCTGTCGTGTTATCGCTGCGTTTCCCGTATCTAATTAACATAACCGCACACCGTGGAGCGGCACGTAACACGCCGAGAGTGTTCACAAAGCCCCCCATCTATTACCATTTACGCAACGGGTACCGATCAGACCGTTATGACATAATTTATTCGTTAATAAGCTGGTCGCAACGGCCGACGATTCGCCATGAACGAAAGGCGAGGGAAAACTCGGGGAAAACGCCGGGGAATGTTGACGCGCGTTACACTCCGTGCATTAACAACGAGCCGCGCTGTTAAGGCACGTTGTTAAGTCGCGTTGTTAAGTCGCGCGTTTAATTGAGGATACCGTGAACAACGGTGTAACCAACGAAAGAAACAGGCATAGTCGGCCTGATCTCGAAACGTTGCCGTTCAATGAATACCGAACTTTTTGCATACGAAGCAACACTCGGTATTCGTCGTGCATTCGGACGATCCGCTCCTTCTTCGACCGAACATACGTAATTAGGTTATACATACGTTTCGACTGACGATCGTCAGTTCGTGCTCGATCCAGTTGATTGATGATACTTCCGATTTGGATATTTTCTATGCACGTTTGAAACTATGTAGGACCTTAAGCGTCAGCCTTCTGACTACTTTAGCATTTTTCCTATCTCCGGTTAAAATACTGCTACAAATATATTTTCAATCTTCTACTTTGAGGACCGTTTCTTCCCCTTCGGTACAAATGATCTAGATGCTTTTTCTTGTTTTTGCGAGTTCATCACCACGATTCTACAGATCGAGAATCGAAGATGTTACAACACATGTAATTTATGAAACGAAGGATCTATGAATCAAATACAAAGGAGCAGTGCATTAAATATGACATGTGATAGAATAATTCGAGGGATTTGTATTTTGCACGTCAAAGATCGATGAGAAGCTTATTTAAATTATATATACTACAACATTATATATCCTACAAATTAATCCGAGAGCTTCGTAAATGTGGAATAGAATTTTAGGTTAATATTGAATTCTAAGGAAATCTAGAATTTCTTATTCGTTAACGTTGTCAACTTTAAAGTAGTTTTTATCCTTTTACATTTCATTAACTTCTACTTTGCTTCTAGGTAAAACACAAGCTTCATGCAAATGAGTATTTATAAATGCACATATATTTAAAATTTCTTATTTGAATACTCGTTCTTAAAAATATTTCGACGATTAAATTTCTCAAAATATTTGTCCGCTGAAATAATGGAATATCTTATAGGGTAACAGCTAGTTGATATAAACTGACGCTATCATCATTGCGTCCACCGATAGGTCTTTTATTCATTGTTTATACAGATATGAGTTCAATTTGTGGCGAGCTTTGTGCCCATGTATAGCGTTTAATATCATGGTAATAAAGAAGCTTGAAGCATACGTTTATGCAAACTGGCATCTGTTTTACATATTTTTATTCGCGGAACGTGTTTCCATGGTTACACTCTACAAATTTAACATGTATTTTAGAATCTTTACTACGATACCTATCACCCTTAATAACGAAAAATTACAAACCTGTCATCGTGAATAAAATAAATTTCTTTTTTCAACTATTTATCAGATTACTATCGGAATCCTTCGTTGGCGTTAATTTACTACATATACTTATTATTTTGACATCGTGATATTACTTACTGGAAACTCCTAAGTAATTTTTTCATAATACATGCAGAAATACTATGTTAATTGACAACAAATTACGCGTAAAGAGCGATTGCTTTTGGAGTATCATAGATGCATTATAGGTATAATATACATACGTGAATGTATTATTACATTAATGAACGTATTATGCTGAATAATCTCTTAAATTTCTACGCTGATAAACCATGAAATCGCGACGCTTTCGATCAGCGTTTCCTCAGAAGCACGTCCACTAGGTTTTCAGTTGATAATAATCGACATATTACAGGGAGCGCACGCTAGACTGCGGAAGATCTGGGATTTTCATCGCGACATAGTTTACGACTTTGGACAGATCGATCGATCGATTTTCGGTGGAACGTAAAGCTTTTCCCGGGCTAGAGAAGAAAAGGTGGTATCCCGCGCATTCCGGCGGTGCACGTGGCACGTACACCTACCAACGAGTCGCGTTTTATATCTGCCGGTAACGTTCGCGGCATATTTTATACTCGCTGACTTATGTTTAATTCAGCGGAACACCGTGGCTCCGTAGCTCGCATACGGACAGAGAGAGGATCGGCGAATGCGGGAAGATTGAGCGTAGATTGGCCGGGTCGAGGGAGCAAACGTCGTGAAAAAAGAACGGCCGGAACGGGTTAAAAATTGAAAACGCGGCAATAATTTATTTTCGCTAACATCCAAGCGCGCCTTCCATGTCGACCCGCTCCACGCCTCGAGCATTTCGATGCGCGATCGCCTTTGGTCTTCTCGCCCCTCTGACTTCTCTCACCTACCCCCATGTATTTCCTTCTTCTACGTTCGGATTAGGCGAAGAATCTGTAGAAAAAATGTTCGACGGAGAAAAGATTCTAGATGGATGAAAACATTAATTGTATTGTATGTGATTTGCTCTTAATTGATCTAAAGGGGACTGACTAAGATTAATCCTTTCACGAGGTATCTCTCGTGTCTTTTCACTGACAGTGAGAACGTGCTTACCCTATCCGAGCGACTTCGCCTAAACGATCGGTCAACAATTCGACAGGTAAAATCCACGAAACATTCCCAACTCTTGGTTTATGACGTTTTTATTGAAGAGGTTCTGGTCGAGGCTTTGCCATATTTGCGGTCGGCCAACGCTTTCGCGCCCGATAAAGAGTCGACGGTTGAAAAAGAGCGATTCGCAGGAAAAGGGGATGACAAGATACGCTCTCGGAAACGTCTGGTTGTCGCAGAAAATTGCGAGCTGGCGTAGGAGGTTCTCTGGTCACAATTTTCTTCTGTTCGTCCCACGTTTCGCCGACTGTCGTCACACCCGCGCTTCACAAAACACCGGTGGGTGGACTGTAGTATTTGCTATATCGTCCGGTGCGTGCTGCTTTAAATATAACGCACGTTACACGCTCGCGAGACACACGATGTGTTGTCGTAGCGTGAATTCATGCTCGGATGATATAGTGACGTTCGCTCGAAAAGTCCGGATGATGAATTGATGACGCCGCGCGACGGTACTTCGTGCGACTCGTCGGCACTGTTTCCTTCGGATCGAGATCCATCTTACCGCGGGACGGTATTGTCGAGCCAGAGAATAGATGTCGTGGAAATTATAATTGGTCGGATAGGTTCCATAGATGCGTGAGGCTTTTCGAAAAATTGAGGTAAATCGGTGCGCCGCGGCATAATGATTTACGTCCCTGATATTTCGGACGACTTTGGAAAAGTTGTAATTGATCGATGTAGCGATTTATTTGATAATCTATATTGGTTTTTCTGAAATTTATCATCAATATTTTATGTATATACTCATTTTATTATATCGTATACGAGTTCTGAAAATGTAGACTGTGCTATCTCTAGAAAGACAATCAATAAGATAACGGGTTGGTGTGGTCTTATATCAATAGCTAGTATTATATGTGTAGGTGATTATAAAAGTAACCTAAGCCATATATTTTTCGTTTCGAGATATTTACGATTTTACGTCTGACGCATGAACTGAATTCAAACAACTAACTGCAGCGGCTCAATTTCTATTACTTTGCAAAAATAGTTCTAGATTATTACAAATAGACGCACCGCAAAGTAGCTGTTAAATCCGTCTTTTTTAGATTCTTGATAAGTCACTTTTATAATCATCGGCATATATAAAATTTATAAAACCCATGAAACCTAATCTTTGACGCCAATAATATTATCTGTGTTACGTTATTACTTCTTTCTTCGTGTTATCGTCGATTTACACGTCGATATGGGTTCGATAATTGAGAAGTTTTGTTGGTGCAATTATGATCGAATCTTAATTACGACATATGCATGAGTCTCAATCGGAAACAATTCCTATTTATAATTTTATTCGCAATTATAAATTACCCAGAGAAGTCATAATTTGCACATGAAACTACCTTATCTATACGTATCGAACAATTTATTGTTAAACAATAAAACCGAACACTGATCCCACTTTGAATTACCCTAATCTCCCACGGAGAAAGGAAAACATCCCTAAATTTAAATATAAAATTGCAAGATCATCCAAGAGAAATATAAAAGAACGTTTTGAGCGATAAAATCACCAAGAGGGTTCTACGTGGACCGTCATTCTCGTTTAATATTTTTTCACCGGGTGCTCGTTGTACCGTCTTACGAAAGTACGCGCGTATATGCATCGAATACGGCCCGAAGAGACGTTCACCGTCGTATTTTCTATCGTAAAATCGCGGCGAACACTGTCGCAAGAACGGTCTCGTTCGAAACAGCCGCGATACTTAGAGCAGAACAAGAGCTCCGCTCTACGATTGCATCGACATTGCGGAGGCGAATGTCTCCGCGACTGGACTATCGTTCCACCGACAACGATGCAATCGAGGGCACCGATCGATGTTTCCTGCGAGGCTGCTAAAGACATAACGTTCTCATGTTTACGATACCTGGCCGCGACGATAATTCGCTGGGTAAGGGCGTACGTAGCCGCGCGAACGTATTATTCGCAGTTTGTTCGCAAGAATATGCTCGCGCGACAGGCGCGGCCTTATTCACCGTGTTGATACGGTTTTTACGAACATCGAACAATCTATGGTAAAGGTGTTACGTGTGTGTATGCGCCTTCGCAAAATTTCACACTCGTTTAAGTCTCGATTTTGTGCACGCGCGTGCGATTCCTCGGAGGTTGAGAATGACTTGATCTTTGGATTCGTGATCGAAAGGTCAAACGAGGTATCGACCGAGAATTATGAAGACAATACGTAGAAGAATTGTATATTCGGCGCGAGCTAGTATTTTGACTCAGATATAGCTGGATCCCAATTGTTTTATTCCAAGACGTTTGAGAAGATTTAACCTTTGCATTACGAAAATTAGATAAAAGGCGTTATCCATGTACCACGAACATTCCATCATGGATAGATTCTAGTAGAAGAAATTATTCGTAATTAGTAATGGCGCATTATTCAGAAGAGTTAGACGGACAAAGGAAACTCAAAAACCTATAGAATATTTGATGAAAGTGGCGAGGAAGAATGTCTTTAGAATCGGTAGCACAATGCAACATTCTCCGGAACTCTCTTGAAATATGATATTTCTAGCTCACATTGGAAAGTAATATTAATTGCTCTCGTTTTTCACGATTCAAACGAGATGTAGACTGGCAACAAAGTAGCAGGGAAAGGCAAAGAAGATAAATGATACGGCAAACGCGATAAGAGTGTGAAGAAACAATAAAGGCCAGAAAAGGTGTTCCTGAAATATGATAGGCTAATAATATATCTTTGAATTGGATATTTGCGGTTTCTATTCTTTGTGTAAAGTACGGGTTAAACGAGAGAAAGGTTTCGCGAAAGGTCAATGCGAAAATTTGTGCCAGAGAATCGAAGGAAGTAAAAATAGAAAATCCTCCGGATAGCAACTTGATATTTTCCGTATACCGTTCGAAAATAATCGAATGCCATAACATTACATACTTTGGTATTGTCGTGTGCTATAAGTAGACGGGGAATAGCAGAAAAAAGATAAATATAAAAGTTGGAGTGAAACTATTGGATTAGATGTGACATAACCGGTAAGTGATATAAATGATTTACATTTTACTTTTTCCGCGTATATTTGTATACATTCGTTATTTACAATTAACATTTATATTTAAATAATATTAGCATGTAATAAAGGATGTACAGAAAAAGGAGTTGTGTAAAAGCTGATGTGTATGAGGTTTTTAAATAGGGTGAAAGGTTTAACGAATTAAAAACATAAAAGCATCGGTAAGATATGAATATCTGTGTATTAAAAATTACACGAATTCCTAGAAAAGATAATTCACATTTACTAATTTTCCTCAAATATTTTTTCACCCATCGATTTATCCATCTGTATCAAAACATTCTGATACTTTCTGATATTTCAGACAATGCTGAAACAAAAGATCTAATATAATATCTAAAATATCTAATACACAGAGAATCGATATATTTCTATTGGCTATAAAGTTTAATTAATCGAGTGTCGACGCAACGAAAGCGAGCCATGCATGAAAGAAACGAAAAGGCAAACACGAGAGAATTCATGTCTAGGAAAGAGAAAGGGTTCCAGCAGGCGTTCCTGGAACGTGGTATGGATGGCATCCTCGGAAGATAATACTGTATAGCCGCATACGTAGACGAGTACACGACGCGACGATTGTGCTCGCGTAGTCCGGCATTATAATGGATTCAAACTAAGGGTTTGTATTGAGATATCAGTATGTGGCCGAGCACCGGTAATGGCCTCCTGTTCTAAGAACCCGCCTCCTGTGTATCCAGAGCAGATAGAATATGCACGGTACTCTCTCTTTCTGCATGTGCAATGTGGGGTATAACTATCTATATATGTAACCGTGTAGCTGTAATCTCAGATTTCACCCCCTCTTTTCCTTTCTAACGATGCAAAACGGATTTTAATGTCGTTTATGGGAAACGTCGCAGAACATTATAATTGAATCATTCCAAAATCATCTTGAATTTAGATGAACTTTATTCTTCCTACATTTAATAATTTATATTACTGTTTCTGTAGTATTATTCGGACAATTCGTAGTTAAATTTCCTTGTATCTTTACTCTTGGAACACAATTTTCGTTCGCAAGGTATCCAGATCGCGTCTTTGAATAATTAAAAAAGATGATACTATCTTCAGCAAATTTCTATCTATTACTAAGGCGATAAACATTAATCACATTTTACAAAAATGAATAAAAATGGAAGGGAAGATCTACAGCCGACGCTACGTTCCTAAAGTCTCACATTTCATAGACGTTGCGTGGAATCCAGGATTAGACTAGATCGAAATCGCGGATCCTTATTGAGATATCAGTGGGTGACTGCGGCAATGGTGGGCCTTGATTCTCAGAAGCCGTTCATGTAGCGCGGCTCGCGTGCCCTTCTCGCTTCTGATACGCTGCATCGCTCTCTATCTCGGCATCATAACTTATAAACTTGCATTCATGAACGAAAAGGTGAGAGGGAGAGCGTGGTGCTGTAAATTCTGGCCACGACGTCGTGTACGTGAACGTGTAGAATTAAAACTCGATACTATAACTCCTCGACGGATTTTTCTTTTTCCACCGACGGATCTGACGTTTACGCGTCGGCCCGCCGTTTGACTCAACCTTGATAAATATGAGTTGGAGCCCGCGCAATGCTAGACTACAGGTGTGAACTCTTTCAGGATGCATTAAATCTTTCCAGGCGGAAGACATCGACCAGAAGGATTCAACAGATGGACTGGCGGTGCTGCTGGATCAAGGAAATGAATTTCACCGGAATTTATTAGGGTTGCTGGAGAACGATCGCGTTAAAAGATCGTGCGAATGGTCGGGATCGGGGTTATTCTGAGTCATGTGAGTCAAAATTGTTCGAGTTTGTGTGGATTTGTGAAAATTTGCGAGAAGTTTATGAGAAGAATCATTTGTGGAACGTTACAAAAATGTGATCAAGATTAGTGGGTATGAATTTAGAAAAATGTTTGGCAGATAATACTGATATTTATTTAAAATACTTGCAGATACAACTGCTAGAAGTAGTATCAACACACCAATTTGTCTATTATAGCATTTACGTATTAATCTATTACGCCCAAGTATATTAAACTTCGTATCATCTTTGATACTTTCATATGATTATAGAAATGTAATGCTCTGAAAATATAATGCAATATTTGATTTCAAAAAATGCTTCATTGGAAAATAAGGGTGTGCCAACACTCTCTGTAACCACTGCAATTCAGAGGCAGGAAGTACATGTTGCGACGAAGCAAAATCCTTCCTTTATTGAATATCTTGAACCCCGTGAAAAATGGCGTAGATCTTTAAAAAATGTATGGTCTATTAACTAATAGACTCATTCGTAGATATCTAACATTGATTACCATGGGAGGACATGGTTTTTGTACCCAGAACGAATGAAGAGAAATAGAGAATGAAGTGCGGGAAGACAGAAGCACACGAATTTTGTAATGTCATTAAAAACAGAGGTCGCGGCGAGAGGTGTAGCATGGAAGAAAAAAAAAAAAATAAAGAAGTGGAAAACAGTCACGAGCGGACGAGCCTCAGGTATCGTAAATCACTATCGACCTATTCTATTCAAATGAAACTCGTGTTCTCCCTCTGTGCAACGTCTTTTACTCCCCCCTACCGTTATTTCTTTCTCTGTTCGTACAATGTGTCCATGGATTTTGTTTTACTTGGAATTCTTGCGTTAACGAAAGTATTAGGGACTTATCTGATATTCCGAGCTGGCCGATTACATTTGCGATTAAATTGAAGCCATTTGTTTTCATTAAAAGGGAGAGAACTAAACTATGTTGGGACACTACTAATGAAATCGCATAACCCTTTCATGGTTCGCGTAACAAATAATCTATGAACAAGTTTTAATGTATCATATATAATTCATTGCGGTGTCGCCTGTTAGTTGTTACGTCCTTTAGGATATTTTCATGTTTTTCAACTGTTAACAAATTACTTACGTTTAAGAAAGATCTTTGTAAAACAGTACAAGCTTCTTTATTTATTAAAATTACCTTAGGAATATTTTGTAAGATACACGTATAATCCTAGCTTTAGATATTACACGAATAATAAAAAGATATAGAAAGCACAAGACATACATATATACAAAAGCTATTAAAAACATTCATATGATCAAAATGCTAGTTACATAGTATGAGAAGGATCGACTAGAACCGATAAGAGAAAAATGAGAGCAGAAACGCAGCGGTATAATAAAGGCTGATTCTAGGACTGAGAGAAATCATCCACGGAAGACTTTCTAGCTAATCCAAAAGCGTCCGTGATTTCGATCGTCTTAAATCGAGGAAACGCGTTCCGCGCGCGTATTCAAATTACCACCACCGCCGGATCGTTGGAGCGTGAGCACGAAAAACGAAAAGAACGAGGAAAAAGCTTTGAGAATCCGTCCATTAAACGTACGTAAAGGCCGGCCCGTATGTAGGCGACTCGCGGACAAGAGTATCAAGCGGCCTAACGGTAAAGCCATGTACCGAAGAAACTCGGTTGCTGCACGACTGCCTACGTACTTACCTACCAGAGACACGTACGTATTACGTATATACCTTTGCATTAATGTGCGTGCTCGGGTGCGTGAGCACGGTCACTTACGCGTAGAAAATTCAACCAAACAAGAAAAAAGTTAATTAGCACGAACGTTAAATCTTCGCGAATGACCGGCTACCGTACATATTTTACGATCTTTGTAAAATAATGTGAAAGCATAATTAGACTAACATTTATACATACAAATATATGCGCACCAGTTAACATCGCTATCATCAGCAGCTCGCTTTGATTGTTCTTGAAATTCGTAAAATTCTCGAAATGTGATTCGCGCGTTGACCTACTTTATTTCCAGCGAAATTTGTAACATAGTGTAAAATGTAAAATATTGCAGTTTACAGAGACCATTTATATGATTATGATTTAATCGCCGATGACACATTATGTCGTTAAATATTCGTATTTTTATCATATAAAGTACATTAATTAAAGTTTATCTACTCGACGAATTTTCATTCACCGAAACTAGTCTTAAGATACATACGTCTACGTAATTATTAACGTTATTACCTTCGACTAAACAGTTTGGCAGAACGACGCATAAAAATAATTATCACATTTTAATAACTATACGATTTTTCAAGATGAGAAAAATAATTCTTACGAAACCTAACACTGTACCGTGTAAGTAATATCGTCATCAATCTCTATCATTACAAACACGTTAATAGTATATATATACATATTTATATCGTAGAAAATACGTAGAATTTAGTGACATGAAAAGAACAAGCTCCATTACTAACTTCCGCGACAACAGAAGAGTTTCCTGATAATTTTCTGATTAATAATGGGATAATAATCGCAAATGTCGTAACAAGAATTTATAAAAATGTTCTTTGTCTGCGTTCGTATTCATCTATTGTAATTTTCACGATTTTTACACTGTATAAATCAGAGAGTACGCAAGAGAGGAAACGATAGGTACAATGCAATCTCGAACGTTTGAAAAAATTACCGACATTGATATCCTTGGCACGCGTTACGTGATTAACAAGCTCTTGATGTTTGCAGTTTCACGTCTAACTCGAAAACGTATGCATTCGCGGTTATAAAAGTAGAACGAGGGGAAAGCCAATTACCGCAAGCGTTTCATTCGTACAAGCGTGAACATCCTCCTCGCGTTAGTTGCACTATCATGAAAGTTAACAAACAATTTGATCGGTGGATTCGATATCCGACATCCGATATAATATGTTTAACAGGAATCAAGGTAATAAGAGTTGGAAGCAACCGTCGACGTGGATGACGTATTGATTATTTTTACGGAATAACTCTGCCGAAACATTTTGAAAAATTAGATTTTAGCAGAAATGAACAGAAAATCCCATTTTGTACAATAAAATATATAATTTAATCTAATTTTAATGTAAAATTTATACAACTGTTAATAATTGTACGTAAAAGTTATATTCTAATATATAATATTTAACTCGCGTATTAATCATAAATGAAATTTAATTTTTATAATAATACATTCTTATTAGATTATCCTAGATAAAATCAATTTTACCATGTAGTCATAGTAAACAAAACGATTGAGAGGAAATTAACGAGCGATTATCATAATCTTTATTAATTACTCTTGTCACGCGTCCACGAAACCCGTTACGTTTAATACTAGAAGAGAAAAATTCAACGACAGAGACCCTTGTAATTACGAAACCATCGAGGACGTGACACGGCTGTAACGCTCGCGACGATCGTAAACGAAGGTTATGAGTTTCCACAGACGTTAGCGAATTTTTCACCGATTATTCTTTGCCTTTCCATCGAGTTGTACGCGAAAATAAGATTTATGGACAACTCGCGAGCGCGTCAAACGTTTCGCACTGTCGCACGTGGAAAAAAAGGCTGATTATCATTAGAGGGTTCTATAGTGTAAGAAAAAATATAATTTCTACGGTATAAACGCAGTAGTGTTAAATGAACATCTCCAGGCCGCGATAAAATGATGATTCTTCCAAGAATTTGCAAACTCTGAAAATATTTCATCGCACCCAAGAACGATAATTAATTTTTCTGAACAATCACGTTGCATGTGTTTTCTTAGATTTACATAATTTGCTTAAGACGTTGACCTTTGCATACTGCTGATTCGATGTTATTAAAGTTTAATATTTTCCAAACTGCCAGTATTTATATAATTAATTTCGTTCTTCCGCAATAAGCAATTTACCAACATGCACAGTCAAGTAGTTGTATATTTTCCTTGATAGTAATGTTATTAAACTACTCGAAGATTTCTGTTTTCTCGGTGTTTGCGACTATTACTTTATAAATAAAATCAAAATTCTTAAATGTATGCAACGAAAAAGTAATATCGACGAAATGCTAAAAACACGTTGCTGAGTAGAATGACGAAACACAGTGAAATATGTATGGCATTTGTCAACGAGTGAAGAAATTCCATCATAGCATGGAGATTTTGCTGAACTTTCTTTCATGAAAACGGTACCTACTCGCACAAGGAAAACCGTTCTAACAAAAACAGCGCGTCGTCATAAAATGGTAAAACCACAACACACTGTGGTAACTATGATGTGGTAACTATTTTGCATTAAGGTTGTTACGAGAATAAGAGAAGCAAGTACAACGATATCTATTTGCTTTTAATCATCCACTTTATCGTCTAATTCCACTAAGAAAATTAATTCAACAAAATTTTAAGATTGAAGAAGGGAAGAATGGAACTACAATTAAAATTTACGCGTGAACTCGATCGTCGTTAAAAATGTTTTCCAAATACCTGTTCTAGTGCTTTCCCCCTATAATATCTGCGCACAAAAAAACTGGATGTTTTTTCGAAATTTAGAAAGTCGACTTTCATACAATCGCTGTAGTCCACCTACCAACTAAGTGTTAATAGAAAAACCTTGTCCTTTCTACTCACGTACGCTAATTTCAAACTAAACGTTGTTCGTCGATTACGTACTGGCATTCAACTAATAATGCCGCCCATTACTATTCCATTCAGGTCGTAGCTTGAACCTTCGTCTCTCAGTTCAAGTACGAAGACGTAAAAACAAAATCAGAGAAGCAAAGAAAACGGGGAAGGGGAGAAAAAGAGGAGAAAAAGGAGAAGAGGAAAAGGTATACGGAGGAAAGAAAAAAAAAGGAAAAAGAAAAGAATGTTAGTTTTGTAGCAGGTACGGGACAAAAGCATGAATGGACGAACGGTCCCGCGACGATTCTTAATTATGTTTGCATGACACGCGAGTAGTTACGGATAACGTTAGGGCAGACTTGGGTAATTGAAATGCATCCGCGTAACGCGGTGTAACAGCTGCTTATTGTTCCTCCTTGGTGCATGCACTTTTGCTCCTTCTATCTTCCTCATCCGGATGTGCGTGAAACGGTCGCTGCTATCGCGGAATCCGGTCGCACTTGGACGTCTTACGTTCGAACGTCACAGAACATTAACCGTAAGTATTACTCACCGACCTATTCGCACGCGCATATTTGAGGTCTGGCTATTTACCTATATGCTTTCTAAAGATGATACAGACTGCGAGAGCCGTGCGCGCGTCTTGCATCACGAAACTATTCATTCGATCAATTAATTGATTTTCCAACGTTATTAATGGTCCTTTCCTGACGCTTGGAACGTACGAGGGCTGCTCATTAACCTCGATCGGCTGGTGTATCTCGTATATTTTGCACACGTGTTCTGCGAATATATTTTTTCACGTGATATAATTATGTTTGATGGTCAAACGACGCATATCGATAGGTAAATTCATTTTCAGTGGCGAAGTGTAAGGTTTGCGATTAAAGCGATTGTGGTAATCGATTGCTTGAGTTTTGAAATGGAACTTGAGAATATTACACGACGATGTGATGCAATTATGTTTGGAAAAATGAATGCGGCAGACAAGCTGTGTAGAAGGTTCATTAAAATATGTTGCGACCATTGTTTCTAGTTTAATTAGCTTAGTTAAACTGTGAGAGAATTCACTCGGTTCGACGAAGCATCCTACAATTAGTAGCACAATCACACAAGCTAACAGTAATTGCAATGGATTTATGAAATTTTAGTTATAACGATGTCTGTTGGAATTATTCTATTTGAAATACATACATATTTAGGGAAATACAATCTAAATTGGAAGAGAGAAACGTTATTTTAGAAGATCTGCTGGCTGACAATGAAAGTTATACCCTATTATGTTAATTAAATATCGAATGAAAATTCTAAAGCATCTAGACGCGAAATTTTCTAATATTATCTTGTATTATACATATTTTTTCACATTTTTTTCCAGTCAATAAATTGTTACTAGTAGCAACGGATGTAGGCATTCTTACATAGAATATCTGGTAAATTAAGCAAAACTATACTTAAGATAACAAGTAAATAGTTATCTCATGTAATTATATGTACTTACTAAGTAATAGCGAACTGTTCCTAGGAAAGAAATTATTCAGTTATGTATAAAATATAGTTTCTCCACCGAGAAATTCGCCGTTATAAAAGTTCGAATTTATGCGTAAAGCCATCAAACAACTTTTCTAACATGGAAACCGCTACAGAAATCAAAATATATTTTTCACGTTCTCGTTAAGCAATGTATAATCTCTATATAATTTTCCGAATTAACAAACAACACAGAAAATTATAAAACCAAAGCTAAACGAAAGTTAAATACTAACTGTTTAGTGGCTTTCTTGTAATTTTTTCTTCTAATCTAAAAATTTCATTAAAGCAATAACGTCCACAATATATGTTTATAAGATATTTTAATCAACTGGTAATTTTCTAAAATCACGACATATATAGACACTACATATAGTGATATTCCATCGAAAATGGGAAAATTTTCAGCGCAATAAATAACTAACCAACGAAGCATATTTTACAAACTGAAACTTGTATGAAGCACTCATTAATTCTGGAATACGAGGATCACGTGAAAGGGATAAAGTAACGATGCTAGCTTCCAAGTAACTAGGAATGGATTTGTTAACATCGAATTAACGTCTGAAATCCGTTTATGAGATGCATCCACTC
Organism: Bombus pascuorum; assembly: GCF_905332965.1. Classification (NCBI taxonomy): domain Eukaryota; kingdom Metazoa; phylum Arthropoda; class Insecta; order Hymenoptera; family Apidae; genus Bombus; species Bombus pascuorum. The sequence continues at coordinate 1,275,181 of NC_083493.1, read as the reverse complement.
GTACGCGAGCGTTTTGCTGGGGTCAATTGTCGGCAAGAATTCCGTGTAATCGTATAAGATGAAAAGGTGTACGTGTAATAAACGAGGTGAAAGTAAGAGACGGGCGCCAACGTAGTCTAGATCGAGACAACGAAACCTTGAGTGTATCACGATTCGACGAGCAACGACGTTTCGTAAATGATCACACGCGGTATTAGACGGTATCTTATCGTCGTTGATTCCTACAATTCCTTAATTAATAACTCCGCTATCTCACTACATACGACGCTGACAGGCACGAATCTACTGAATGATAGAATAGACGTATGTTTATACGAATGGAGAGTACGAATTGTCCCCTTATACTCCTTTGATAATACGAAATTATTATTAAACTTTTCATATTTTTAAATTAGTTTTCAATATTCGACATTTTGAATCGACAGATACCCAAATTACCAATATCTACAATACTGCATCGTGTCCGCCTAAAGTCCCTAACTATCTACTTTACCACCTCCATTGATTCCAGTAGTAAGGGTCAACGAAAAATGCTCGTCCACTAGAACACAGACATTCCACGCAACTCGAAGAAGCTATCGCGATTTATCGTCGCTTAGGACATAAGCATCGCAGAAAATAAAGTGGAACAACGGTCCATTCTCGCGGATCGCGTATTAAGAGCGTGTGCACACACGAAGCGAGCAAATCGTTCTACAGGACGGGAATCCCCAGGAGGTAAGAACGTTGTTGGTGCGCTGCTCGCCGCGGCAACAAAGTATATTTTAAAGGCGGTACCACGAGCCGAGCGGAGAAGAACGAACGAGGTTGAGCGACAAGACAAAGAATATCAGCTCGTAATGGCCGCTGTAAATTTCGCGTTACCGAGGCCGAAACGATACACCGGCCGACGGACAGACGGATGGACGTTCACGTACGACACAACGCGTAAAGGGACGCATTCGCTCCCAATACAGTGGGGAAGAGATTGTGAGAAACGCAAACTGAGGATCATCTTCTCGTAACCTCTACTTTCTGCCGAAATCCATCGACCATCAAGGATATATCTCGATTCCTTAACTCTATCATGGCCCTTGTATCATTTTTAGTCATTCCTGTTTTTCTTTTGTTAAAGGATTCTCTATTTTTAAAGAAATAGTAAGTTATCATTAACATAGCCTCTCCTATTAGATACTAGAAGTGGTATTTAACGAATAAAATGATAAGGAAAGTTTCGTTTTCCATAAAATTCAAAAATGCTTTTCTCGTGGAACAAGAAGGCGGTTGGGTGGAAGAAATTCCAACCACCATAAGAGGATTAAGTAGGAATAATTCCCCGAAGGCGTTGCACGGGCCGCGATAATTCCACGGCGAAGGACACCCTCGAGAGCTGGCTTCTTGGGCGTCTTTTTGCGAACAAGTGTCACATGGACGCAATGCGGTTTGTCTGTGACGTGTATTATCGATACATATCGAAGATATTGGGTTTTGTGACAAGTTTTTCGAACGACGTTTAATGTTAGCATCAACGTATGGTAACGATATGTTTAATATAAGAAGGAAGTGATGGACGGATCAATTGAGCTTTTGAATAATGGAATCTTGAATGCTGTAATTATATGTAATTACAGAAAATTAGCATTATGACGGTCCATGTTCCATATTTATTTAAGAAATTAAAATTGGTGGTATTTTGGTTAATGGTTCCTTGACTGACCGTGTTGGGAACTTGATAAATTGCCCATTTAAATCATTTTATTTCTGAATAAAATATATCTTAACATCCCAAATATCGATTAAAACATAGTATGAATATTATTTCAATAATTTTTTACTCGGTACTTAATATATTACATGCAAATATTCAATTATATGCGTTTAAACAGCCGAACTAGAATATATAAAATGAGTAAATTAATGAATAAGATTGAAATGAATGAATTAAATTTTAATAAAAAAATATACAGATACTCTGCAACAATATTACTAAATATCGAAATCGTAATTGCGTTTATCATAAATTAACGTCAAAAATAAATCAATCGTTGTTAGCACACATTTAATTCGCCAAATAGTTATCTCATCGTATCTTTATCACGATTTCCTTGCAGCCGATATCCAGGTATATCGCTCGTATTCATGCAACTGGCGTTTCAATATCATTTCACACACGAAGAGTCGTGAGAACTCGCGTGTTTTCAAGTTCCTTAGAAGCTACTTGCTGCTTTCTTTCTTTTTATCGTTCCCTCCTCCTCGAGCCGATCGCCGCGCGTAACTTTCTCGATGCGAACCGGAGAAATATCAAGGGGCGATCGACCTTTGAAAAGTTGCCTTTCGAAAATCGGCGCTCTCTAGCCTCGGCAAAGCCTCGACCTCGCTCGATTTATCTCTCTACTCCGCGGCATATAAAACGCCTGTGTATTGATCATTACTACTATTTGCGTCAATGCTGACCACCCACGTGCACGCACCGAACGCTGATTAATGCCTCCGATTTCGGGCTCCAGATCGTTGCTAGATCGTTGTAGATCGCGGCGGGCCGACACGCGAACCAGCGTCACTTTTGCTACACGTACCGACGTACCGCTCGATCGTAACGGTTGTGCAAGGCCTCGCGCAACCACTTTTCAGGCCTCCGCGAAACGGCCTTTCTATTGGTATTTAAAGATGCCATTGATATTCGTCAGTCAGCAATAAAATCGGGCGTTAGCCGATTTGATTTATAGGAATAACGACAAACTACCTTACCGCATTTCATTTGACGATGAAATAGAGAATTTTAGCAAAATTTTTTTAATCGGCTCTGATAATTATGTTAGAATACGACACGGCTAACATAATAAATATAAATAAATATGATAAATCCAGTTTTGTTGATTTTCTCACCTTAATGTTATTTTATAACTAAGAAATAGTCTATCAACAGACATAATTGAAAATAAGAGAAGATATAAGCCCGTTAAAAGTAATTTTCAAATTAACAAATTTTTGTAAAAAAGAAACTTAAAATACTGCTATTAAAACGAACAATATTTTAATATCGCCCATAGTTTATCATAATCTTTCAGTATGCATTATAGTATTATGACGCAATATTCTTAAAATTTGAAAAATAAGCCAGTACTAAATATCACGTGATCACTTTTCAGACCTTGGTCAAATGACCTTCTTATTGGTGTCTAGAGATACCATTGATCTTCGGTGTGGTTAATACCACAAACTCAGCCAGCATTCGAGTGGATTTATTAATATCATGTAAATCGATACGACTTTTCGTTTTGTCTTGAAATCGAAGCGATGATTTGCGAATTTCGTATGGAATAATGAGTAATAAATGTTTTTCGAATTTCCTTACTTCCAATAAAAACAATTTCATTTAAGTTTAAAAAATTAATAATGTTTGACTATGAAAATTGAAAGGCGATATTTGTGTAAAACTCAAACAATAATCAAACTATTATACTTTCTCGGATCAGAATGATATAATTCCAAGGTACACGCTAGATTACGTCGATGATAACTACTGAAATGATTCTCGCGAGCATTAATTTCCCAAATATGTATTTCCAAGCAAAATTAGATACGAAAAAGAGAATGTTAGGAAGCGAACAATTCTATACTATGTTCTTGATTCGTTATGAACACATTTCTTTTACTTTCTACATAGACTCTACACGCGCTAAAAAAATCTTAAAATACGCCTAGATTGCAAGACTGCTATTTATTGAAAACTGATCCCCCATGTTTTCGTTTACTTATAGAGTATCAAGCGAAACAGCATTGTTTCGTATCTTTTAACGATCATATTCGAAGCAAGTATAACGACTCTTGTAAATATTCTGATCAGTGATATACGTATATCGATGTATGTACATATATCAATGAATCTAGCGTTGGTAGAACGAAAAATCGACAAATCTCACGTATGTAAATCGGCATTGTTCGCAGGACGTTGCAATGATCGCTGTATTGTGCCGTATGCGTGTAAATCCGTGCAACCCAGCTGAAAAGTTCGCAACGTTCGCCGGAGAACAAAGGGGGTAGACACCTGAGTAGCACGCGGGGAAACGCGGTTCCGTCGGTGCACTTAAACATTTTTTCGTTGGAATAATACCGGCGAATTCTTTGGTCCGCTTGGCCCCGAAGCAGCGTAAAGAACGGAGGGTGAAGAACGAGCAAAAGGGCGAAAGGGGACAGGCGCGATGCGGTTCCAAGAAAGTCGAGAAGGTCACTGCGAACTCTTTCTCGGCTACCAGAAACCAATGAAACAATGAATCCACCGAAAGAATCCACTCGAACTTTCGTTCTTACCATTACTTTACTCGAACAGATGGTTTAAAAATAACTAAAAACAACGATCACACAACTGTGCCAATTTCTTAAAACAAAAAAGAAAAAAAACGATTTGATATTTTTATTTTGATATTAAGATACTGATTAGTTAAATCTATATATGTCAAGTTTTCTATTATCTATAAGTCTTCTAATCTGATTTCATATCTGTTCTCTATAAAACTCGACTAAAAAACATTTTATTATAGGCATAATTATCTTTTGTGTATAAAGCAGCAAAGACCGGATTTAGATAAATCATTGGTATTTCGCGAGGCAAATAAAATTTTAAATGACATACATTAAACAAAACATTTAATTCGAAGAAGCATCTTCTGATTTAGAGATGAGAAACAACTAGGCTCCAGTGTCTTATTCAGAACGCCTACTTGGTCTTTCCTGTTTATATAGCGCCGCGTGTCTTCAAGAGTCTGACAATACCTTGTTCACGACGCGTCCTCTGAATACCATGGAAAATCCACTACTTTTTTCATCGCTGACTTCTATCTGTTCTTCCTCATATTATCAAGCGGTGCTTTCTAACTATAAGATATAAATTATTTCTCTAAATATCAAAAAATGAATTATTACGAATATACTTGCTATTGTTATGATAATTTCCCTAGTCCTCTTATTTCTGAAGATACAGATTTCTATGCTAAAACATAACATTTACCATTTGTACTATTTTTCCTTAAGCTCGTGCATCGTCTACTCAGGATCCAAATCGTTCGAATCGCCGTTCGAATTCGGTCACGCTCAGCTACGTGCAACTCATTCAAGGACTCCGGTTATATCGTTTATCAATACGGTCTAAGAGAACTCTATTAATAAACACCGCGATTTTCTTTTCCCCGTGCCTCGACAACGGTACTCCTCTACACTAAGACGCGCAAGATCGTAATTACAATCTCGCGAGTCCAGTTATATAACAAACGCGTCTAACGTTTCGATGTTGCGTATCTCTTTTGTTCCTCCATTACGTACTATGCGTCTGTTTGACACTAACTAAAATGTTAGACAAAGGTCAACACGCGAATACAAGCTACGCGAATGGTGTTCTTCGCATCTCGTGGTGACGCGGTACGCACCGTGAAAGCGCGATAAAAAAAAAAAAACGATGAAGAAAAGAAAACGAAGTCGAATCCGCAAAAGTCGCGTCATGGAAACGAGTCTGGTGCAATTACTACGAGGCCTGCTATCCTCGGACCAGGAACGAACGACCAACCACGCCCTCGCTAATGCGAGACCGGGACAGGATTTCGAATTGCCTCGGCAAGGACATCAACTATATACAACACCCGACACAAAGACCGGCTAGTGAGATTTTTAATTACACCCTGTTTACGTGGTCAGCCGCGAGAGAGTATGTCTGACTGCCAGTTTGTATGTCTGACCAGCTCTAACCGTCTCTTCTCCGACCAACCGATTTATGATACTTGAACGCTATTCACCATGCTTAACTCAAGTTTCGACGATCTGCTTTACGGATAATTATCCGGATGTTTCGCGGTTGTTCGTGAATATGGAATTCCGCCAAAAATCCGTGTTACATAGAAAAAGTTGGGTATGGATATGGTGAATCACGATATGATGAAATAGACTTCTTTTTGACGTATACTTTAGGTTTGAGAAAAAGTTTTGCAAATGGTTGCGATGAACCATGATCGTGTTAGATCGTTTCGTATTCTATGGACATTCGTGACGTTGCAGACATATATTATGCGTAGTTCGAAAATATTCATTTTTCAAATTCAGGATCTTATTTATAAATACGGTGTTTAAATAAAAGGTATATCAAACGAAGGTCGTATGAATCAGGAAAGTATTTACGCTCTTAAAAATCGTAGCGAACAACGTACGCACCTGTGTTGTGTCGCTGTTTTATGAGTAATTTTACGAGCACAATAAGATACAATCTTCATTATAGGCAAAAAAGATTCGCGAAAGAAACTTGTACGGATATTGTGAAAGTGTTAGAATTGTATATCTATTTAAAACTGTAGAAGGTAACACATAAAATAATAAATGATAATAAATTAAAAAATAAAATAATAAGTGATGTGTATCGAATTAAATGATAATAGCGGATACTGAGAAAGCTTAATAGTGCGTATTATGACGTAAACGTTTCAGTGCTATCACGCAACATTACCAAAAGTCTAAAATAGGGTTGGGAAAAGGTGAATATGTTATAGGAATCATCATCGTTAGGTGTAGATGCAAAATGGATCACTGAATGTATTAACGTTAAATATTAATGTATAAACGCAAATGTAACTATAACTACCATGGTAAAATATCGCATAAAAGAGATCGACAAAACTCGATACACACCAAATCGATAAATCCATTACATAAACACAAACAGAGTAGATACTTTATTATTCTTAAAATTTCCACATTAACTTTGCCAATAATTGATCGAGTGCAAATGTCGAAGTGAATACGGAATGAAGTATCGTATTCAAGAAGAGGGAATATTTTAATAGGAACAACAATCCGTTCTAAGAATCCGTTAAATGATTTTAAGAAGGTTGAAAACATCGATAACGTACAACTAGGCTGACTTAAAAGAAAACTTTATGTGCGCAATTGAAAGACAAAGGTGGCAATGCAGAATAGCGAAATTTTAGATACATCTAATACGTGAATATGGTAATGTAAAATTCATGTCGTCGGGCTTTACAGACTTCTTTCATGAATACATAATTCTATTACAGAATATACGCATTAACCACTCGATGAAATGATTTGAGAGGCGAGATAAAGCAAGCCCACATGCGAAATAATTGTCCGCGATATAAAAGCGGAACAACGATACAAATTTCCTATGAGTGACATATAGAGAACTGTAAAACAGAAATAGGTCGAACAGTTACGCACAGCTCGAGGAAGAAACTTCAAAGAAGAACTGCAATTACGTTTTTTTCGAGCGAAGTAAAAATAAGTTGTGAAAGCGAAATTCCTGACCGCTTCTTATTTATTATTATCTGCTATATATACTATACTATTACCTGCTATTTACAAAGAAAAAAAGAAAAGCACCGACGAGCAACAAATAATTTTAGCGACTGCATTACACATCAAGTTTATCGTCAAGTTATCAAGAATGAAAGGAACCAGATAAAAAGGAATGGATTAACCGCTCTCCCCTATCAATTCTCACCTACCGCTTTACCTCGTCTTCGTGTACATAACCAGATAAAAATTCTGTATGCTTTGAAAATAATCCGAATGTTATGTCAACCAGAATACTATAACTGAAAGAAAGTAGTAATTTTTATATCGAGTATCCCGAGGAAGTTTTAAATTAATAATTAAATTTTTTATCTAAATTAATTATCTGTTTACTCTACTTTATCCTGATCGAATGAAATAACAAACTAACCAAATTAAATATTGCAGTTACAAAAGTATAACAGTATGGAAAACTTGATCCTAGTTGATCGAGAGACATCTAATTATGTGATTATATTATGACCAGTAATTGGTACAGTCGTAAAACAAAAAATGCATCTCCTAATGAAATTTCGAGACAGAGAAACAGCACATTTTGCTTCGTTTTTACTGCAAAATTTTCCATTACGCACCAGCTGAGTGAATTTCTCGTACCTGACTATCAACTGTTTAGTTGTAGTAGATTCGAAAGTTAGCCTTCCGCGCGACCGTCTCCGACTGTTTGTATCTTTCTACAGCAGGGCCGTATCTAGTTAAACAAACTGGGACAATGCGTTCATAACAGCGAAACTGCATTTTCATCAATCTGCGCGAAAGATAGTTGTATTGAATAATTTCAATTATACTCAACCTCGATTAAATTGTAGGACAAACACGTCTATTTTGATTCATAGGAAATTATGAAAGAAGAACGCGACGTTCATTTGCATAAAATTCAAAATACACTAGATGTGCTTTGAGTGATATATTATTCAAAATAATTAATATGAATTTACATGTAGCTTTTGTTAGTAAAAGACAATTTTTTACCACAATAAAATTTATGAATTATTTAATATTAAATGGAGTACAGATTTACAAATATCTTCAATTCGTAACAGCATTGAATGAATTATGTTAGTCGTTTAAATGAAGCTCACTTAAATCATATAATATGTGTACAATTACTTTAGAAAGAAGTACACTAGTAGAAATACTAATAAAAGAACACTTTAAAGAGAGAAGTACGAGTATGGAAATTCGATTTAAGTAATGAAACTGCAATTGTATTAAAATGCTACATTAATCGTAAAATTTCTAACGCATATACCAAAACAAATAATGATAAAAATTACGTATTTGTACTTTATATGCCGTTATATATTATTTACAATACACATGTCTGTATGAGCACGAAAACGTTCGTCGCGGAACAAAAATATTATGCAAGGTGTTTCCTAGAATCTTGCCTTTTATCCATCGGTGTAGATATTCCAGTCAGATAAATTTATCTCGCTTATTTGCAAATACATCTCGAGAAGCAGCAATTTTAGAGGCAACTAACGAAAGGACAGATGTTACGTACGGACACAACTTTAATCTTCGCGGAAAAATTATCCTGGTCCTCGTTGACAGGTCGACGACGTTTTTGCTCATTATCGTCAACCAGCCGGCTTAGAATGGCATTTCACTTATAAAACACCCGTTGCCTCTAAAGTGGCTCGCTTAAATTAATTCTAATTGCCGTGCGTACGCCTTGCGTGCAAATAAGTTTTACCTCAAACAGCCTCGAGAGTTTTGTCAGAATCCACTATTAAAAATCGCGTGAGTCCGTTATCCGATTGTCTTCCGAGAATAGCTAATTTTTGAGAACAATCATTAGTCAGTAAACTATAATATATTTTGTAACGTTTTATTAATTTTGAATGACGTTTCATTATCCTAGATTAATTAAAATAACAAGATAGAAAGAAAATAAATATCGCGATTTCTTTTTCTAGTAAAAAATTTTAATGTTGTGTTTATTGTTCTACTGATTTGTAGCTTATAATTATATTTCAGTTGAAATTTTATCTTTTATTCTATCTCATTATACCTTATTTTATTTTATATAATGAAAATATATTGTTGTACATTTTGAGTATCGAGTTAATGTATCAGTTAAAAGTTATGGCATATAGTATGGCAGCGGTTACAAAATTTGCGCTTAATTATAATTGTATTCATGGCGAGGGTACTGTACGTTTAAACAGTGTCAGCTTTGGCGCGAATTCTCTCCCTACTATTACGTACGTATTCAGAACACGACATCTAATTCAAAACACTACTTCGCATACAATACAATTTTTTAAATCTATTTTAGGAAAGGGTTTACATTTACGATATTTTTATTTAAAATTTGATAGTATATTTGCGTTTTTTTCTGACTGAGTAACATTATAGCCTAACAAAATTTGACTTTCTTGAAAAATCAATATGATATTTACCTTTACTAACCCAAGAAATATCTCATAAATGAAATACAATTTTACATTCCTCAAAATGTTAGATAAATAACAGTAAGCAATTGTATAATTAAGATTTATTCGATTTAAATTAGCTACTCAAACGCAATATACACACGCCCAAACTGTTATTGAACATATCTATCCACATTTTATAGCTCGCAGCAAGTAAACAAAAACAAATAGCTCACCGTCTCCACCATGTCGAAGCCACCACTGTATACCATCGTCGTATTCGTCGGTGATTCTCTTTGTGCTATTACACTTTTGACTATTTTTTTCTCCGTCTGCCAATTGACGCTGCCTCGAAGGATAGCAGTCGATCTCTCGAATCGAACAGAGAGATCGACTCACTCGCTAGAGTGGCTCCAGTCTTCACGTGAATGTAACGCTCTATGTAAGATACGCTGTATCGTCTTCTCACCCAATGTTTTGTTTTCTTCGAGTCACTTATTATTTCTTCTCTTCACCTTTTTCAGTCTCTGTCTCTTTCTCTGTTATGTCTCGTTCGCTGTTTCCTCGCGCGTTTACTAACCTCCTCGACTTCTCGAGGACTTCGTTTGTCGCGTGCGACTGACTGACTGACCGAACAGCGAACGCGCGGTCGCCGCGAACGAACTTCGAATTCGAGCGTATCGAACTTAGCCGAGCCTAGCCGAGTTTCATCGAACACGACTCGACCTACTATCGTGCGCGCGCCTCTCTCGCGCGCCTTCCTCGCAAAACTTCCGACAATCCTTACGTACTGGCACCCTCTGCGGAGCCGATCTATTCCTCTGGGTCACTTGAACGATTATCTTTAGAAGTTTCCTCTTCCTTTCTTATATTCCATTCCTTCAAGGCATCCAACCGCCAATTTCAACGTGATAACCTCGAGAAAGCAGCGAGTACAGTACATTCACTTGACATATTCACGTGTTTTTGAGGTTCTGTCAACTCACATATCACTTGATTTTCAAATCTCTCCAAATTACACTTATGTTATACGACAATTACACGAATTCGAGGTAGGTGAAGGTACTTGTTCAATCGATTATAGCGATTTATACGCGTGACATATCTCGAGTCACCTTTGGTATGACTGGTCTGAACGAACGGCGCGGGACGAGTTCGTACAAGCCGTCGACACGACCTACTAAAGATTCCTGCGCATGCGCAGTATCCTCTCCGTTTTTACCGATGATTCTACAACCGTAATTTCTTAATAATTTCTTAACAATTTATAATTGTTAATTATAATAATTTATGAAATAAAAAAGAGACCAATCTTTTAAGATAAGCATTAAGACTTCATTCCAACAAATATATAGTTTAAATAGAGTTATACTTAGACAATTACAAGCATCGAAACAAAATGTTATGACGTATTACATATTAACGTGGACATTACAATAGGAAAACGTAGGACACATGAAGAAAAAGAGAGATATGAAAAAAGATGGTATCATAAAAGGCGAAAATAACCGATGAAAACTTTTGTTATGCCATTCCTTTCGCACGGGGTGCTAGAGTAGAATCCGCTACCAGCCTTGATCCGACAGTAAATATCCCGGTACACGCGTAGCGGGCTCCTTGGAAACGCACTCTAACGATTTGCGCGAGAGCACGCAGGTATTTGCGTGGGCGATTAGTCAGCGATTAGATCCGCGACACGCTTTATGGAGGAAAAGTGGACACAATAGCCCTTTCTGACTTATGGCGGTGCAGGACGATGGCGCCGTTGGAGGATTGTGAAACGGATTCCAGGCCAGACATTTGTAAAACTTTACGGAGATCAAACTATCAATAAAAAGCCGGAAATTACTAATTGTTTATGTTCGATCATGTAAATGCTAAAGATAATGAGAAGATGTTTTTCAAGAAAAACGGTGATTCGAATACAGGAAACAAAAGGGATTATTTGGAAAATGGGAATATAATCTATGATGAAACAAGAAATTAATTCGAGGACCACAATAGATTTAAGAAATATGTACAATAGTACACAATGGTAAAAAAGCATAGAGATAATCGGTTACACCCGTACTCTACGACGAAAACCATTCCATTCAGAGAACTTTATTCTTTATTTGCAATGCATTCTTCGATGAGAATTACAATTTGCTCATTCATACCATACTTTACGAGACCTCGAAAGAGAGAACCAATTTGAAACGCGTTGAATCTTGTGAAAAATAATTTTACAACATATTTAAGTATCATGGCGTCGTTTCTACTATTCTACAATACATACGATCCTACAGAAGACAAATTGCTCAGGATTCTTCAAATGTTTCGTGACAACACTAGCAAAGACGCGTGCCACTGCGCATTATAGATCATGCGATCGTTGACTGATCTGATCGGAAGAAAACTTTTAGCGCGAACGTAAGAATGAGATAAATCGTTTTACTAAAAAAAGTAACGGAAATCGCAAATTACCGTTACGCTTTTATCCGCGGGAAAAGAAAGAAGAAAAAAATGATTAACTTAACTTTGCTAACTTTGAAAGTACAAATTAACTTTTAATTATATCGTTCATAATGTAATTCTGATTAGAGGAAATGATCAATCATGTGGCAACGATCACTATTGGTTTTTGTATCTACGTGCGTCATATATGTAAATTTGTTCCTAAATTCTCCTTTTAAAAAAGCATCGAATGAACTAAGCTCGCACGAGAAATCGAACGATTACGTGTGTCTTTCAAAAAAGGTAGGTAGCATTCGTTTCTCTCTTTTTCTCCTCTTAATTTTCTTCTTTCGACTGTCTTACCTTTACATCAATAACTTTCTAACGTTTTATCCAATGAATCACAATCGGTTGTGTTTAATATTGTGTGGCTCGTTTGCTTAGATTTATACACTTGGATTATTAAATATTTCAACTAATTAACATTATTTTGATTAAATGTATAAAATTTCAGCTACCTAATTATGACATTACGAAAATAGATTATAAGAAGATGATTATTTTTAAACGATTACAAGAGAATGGGGTGGTAGCCGTTGATTCAAAGTTTTGTTTCACGAGATTCTGTTTCGAGCAAGGAAAAAATTCTTATGCAAATATAGGAGATACGTACAAAGCGAGATGATAAATTTTACCGCTCTATTGATCTATCGATTTCAATGGCTCTTACTACCTAATAAAAACACTTTGAGCGTTATTGTAAAACTGTTCACGGGCTAACGATCAGGCCTACCACTCAAGTACGTAGTTTACGTGACTGTGCTCGAATCAGTCTTTCCCCATTGCGAAAGTCTGTATCCGGCTGGGAAATTAATTCGTTTGCATTTGAAAAAATCGACTTACGTTCATTGATGCAAATTATCACTCGCAGATACGCTTTTCTCTCGGGCATTTCGTATAATTTAACCATTCCTTTTTGTTTCCACTACATTTGAATCTCTTGCTAATTTAGATTGATTAAAAAAGTTGTAAATGAGATGTTGCGTTAACGTAAAGTATTACCGTCGATCTTTAATACGTTAAGATAGCAAGATTAAAAAGACTAAATTACTTTAATGGGAGACCATCTTACTTATGATTGTTTTATCGTCGATTTGATTGGATAAGCAGAATTGCGTCATTGGGACGGAAATCGGGGGAACTTGCTTCAGTGAAAACAGTCTCGGTCGTCTCGCGGTCTGTTTTGTGCAGTCTGTTTCGCAGGAGAGGATCGTGTGAGAATAGCAGAAGCGAGTAGAAAATAAAAGCGGTCGACTGGTAGTGACGTCGGTGTTCGCCGCGTTAACGTCGTTCAGCTGTGAGAAAGCATGAGAAAAGAAAAAACGAAGAGGATTTATGTCGGGAAGGAAAGAACTGCAGCTCGTATGCGACTGCTCAAGTACAAGGGCACGTACGCCCTATTCGCAATCTGCGACATTTGTGGCGGATATGCGGTATAAGCTGACATTCAGTACATTTCTTCTTCTCTTTTTGGAAATGAACGAATCAGACTAGAAAGCGTACAGATTTAGAAAAATCGAAGGAACGGAAGTGATTTCGTCGTTATATACATCTTCTTTGATCGGAGATCAAAACAAAAGTAATCAAATAAAAATATTTGAAGAGAAACAGCTAATATGTATTTTTTAAATGACTCCAATAAAAAATTGAAAGGAACAAATCCTATCCCTCTCCACGCTTCATTAAACGAAAATGATAAACGCCTTAATAATCAAGAAACCGTTTAAACCAACTTACCGATACATTAACCTGTAACCATTCGATTAAAGTTCGGAGCAAGCCATAAAACAAAACGGCGAGACATTATCGTATCTCAGGCGTGGCGAGGCTCGAGAGGAAAGTGAACCAGATCACTTTTCCTTTCTTCAAAATTTATCGTGCCCCGGTCATCTGCTAGAATCTTGGCATCCAATTATCGTGATGCCATCGGTAACCGAGGACAGAAATAATTTACGGCCGCCATTATCGTGGAATTTTCACATGTTTTCGTCCGGCCGAAAGAAAATCATTATTTCATCCACGATGAAACATTATCTTCCGGCAATCGAGCAATAATTGTCCACCGTAACCGAGTCGGTCCCGAAGATATCCCATTGTTCGAGGGATCTTGGCTTGAGATACCAGAGATTTTTCATCGTCCTGCATCTTCGTAACGTTCGCGTATTGCGACCACCCTGTGGTATCTTGCATGAGGTCTCCGTAGCATCTTTAGGCCCCGTACACACCCGTATACCGATACCTTCAAAAATTGTGGCTATTGTTTAATCGTAAAGAATATTTCCGATCTATACAAAAATCTTACAATCTATTAAAATCTTTACAATTATTTCTTTGGATGACATCTGCCGTGTCACATGGAGAGTCGATAGTACTTACATGGTATTTAACAGAATTGAAATTTGTACTTTTCAAATATCAAGAAAAGTACTCTTACGATTTGGTAAAATAACCATCTCACAATCAACCGCGTGGGTTTTTACCAACACCTGTAATCGTCTCGCAGAAAAGACCATTCCCTTTCACCGGGACTAAGTAAGCGTTATATCTTCTTTTTCAGGCGAGTTAATAGTCGACGGCGCACTTAACAACCATTCATCTAGATAGTATTGCAATGATCGCCACGTCTAGTTTCTCTTAAGCAGCTAATTAACAAACCAGTCGCTTGTTACGCCCAGCAGATTCGCGTTTCGCGTGGTTCATTAGACGTTTACGTGTTCCTAGCACGACTGTTCCTTAACCGAGGTGAGCAACCCGGCGTACGCTTTGAACCGAACGAAAAACCATTCCATGGAAATGTTTCATGCCATGGAATGAGGTGAAACGTGGCTACGATGACGCCAAACGCCATCGAAAGTTATTAGTTTCGCACCTGCACCCGATGACGCAGATTCATGGCGAAACGAGTCGGCCAGCTTTCGCTAGATAAAATCACCAACGACAGGACGCAGATCGAAAAATCGTGTATCGAACGGGCGTGAAAGCCAGGGCGAGGTAATTACAACACAACAGATAATACCAGCCATTATCTGGCATATTCGCGGTGTACGATGCGGTTCGCGAAAGGTTACGACACGCGGCATTGCAATTCGTATCGTAACCTTTCGCAGATACTGTTGCAACCTTTTAGAATATGCGTTCTTTCTATCGATGCACGGTTTATCATACAAATTAATGCTCTGCGACTTTTTAGCGATCACCTTAATTTATAAGATGCGGCGATATTAGACTACCGTGACTGTGTTCCTTTCTGAATGGAAGTGGTCTACATGCACTTTAATTTTATGTTCCACCTCGCGTGATTATTTTATTAACGAAGATACTGCTAAGAATTCTCATTAATACCAATGAATACCTTTTCATTTTAGATTTATCAATGATTTACCCCATATGCTTGCGTTATTAATGAGAGTTCATTCATTTGGAAGCCAAATTAATCGATTCCAGTTTTAAGAAATACCTCTTGATCTTAATAGATTATTATAATAGATCTTAACAGAAATCAAACGATTATCCTCGGTAGAATGGATCAATTCTGCAAGACTGGATTATCTCGTGTAATTAAACAAATTTTCTAACCAGGAAGTAAAAAAATGAAATAAACGCAATATTCGTTTTTAGCGAACGGCTTTTAGTAATTTAGTAAAGAACTGCATCACGGTTCGTTGGCGATGTAACAACATAGGGTGTTATGGCATGTCTATCCGCGCGTGAGTCATCGGTGTTCGCGCATAGCTCCTCGAGTCATAAGTTTCTTAATGAGCATTCGGTGTTAGAGAACGAAGCATAAGAAACAGTGCGCCTTAATCTTCGTCTTATTGCATTAACATTAAATTTATCAGTGATTTATTGTATTCATACGAAAGCTAAACGTTATGTCTCATGTAATTCTGGGCTAAAAGCTAACATGACAGTAATGGACTTACAAACATCCCAGTCCTATTACACCCCGATCGTACTCTGCCCTCTTTTAATAATAATCTACTGTGCGTAATCTTTCACCAGAGTGACGTTTCACGCGAGTAAGTTTTCTGAAGATACGATAACTCGATCAAGCCGAACGAAACGAAGCATTGAAATGATTGTTGTGAGTCGATCTTAAAGCGATCGGCGCTTATTGAAGAGCAACCTGAGTAGGGGGTGGAGAAAAAAGATAGGAGGAGTACTGCAAGAAGCAGAAGAGGAGGAGGGACTGGGGGAGGGGGAGAGAGGGGACAAGAGAGAAAGAAAGAGAGAGAGAGAGGCAATGGCAACGTGAGAAAAAGAAGAACGAGAAGAAGAAGAAAACGGCGAAGAAGACGAAGGCGGAGAGGAAACGCTGAACGAAAGAGGAAGAAGATAGAGAGAGGGGCGACCACCTCCTCTTCAGGGTGCTCTTACCGTGCGTAAATATAGGGCACACCACGTAGCCGAGTGCACCGTGGAGGGTGACCTCGATAACCCTTGGTACCCGAGGCAGCCGTACGATGAAGAGGAGGCTGAAGAAGCGGGACGAGGTGGAGGACGGTCGAGAGGGTGGGCAAGACGAACGGGAGAGAAACAAGTCGCCGAGCTAGCGAACAGAGGAAAAAGGAAAGCCAAGCAGGGAAGCTCGACCCGTCGAGCCGTGCCAGAAAAGGACCGCGCGAGAACGAACGAGGATAAAAGGGAACAGAGTTCGGAGGGAGGAGGAGAGGTAGTACGCTAAAGAGACGTACGTTCCCACACGAACCCCCCAAGATGCGTCCTGGCATCGTCGGGCCTGAACCCCCGATGCCCAGAAGCTGATAAAAACAGCTACAAAACTGCCTACCGGTGTTTTCTGCCTTTTGCTCCTGCATTACTCCCACCGTGATTCCCTCCATTCCCCTCGTCGCCGCCGTCTTTCTTCGCCACCTTCTTCGCCCCTCTCTTCTTTGCTCCTCTTTCTCGCCTTTCGGTAAAACACGAACCAAGGGGAGAATGCGATGCCGCTGGCTTCGAGCTTGCGGACCTCGAGTTATGCGCGCTACTACCTCGATTGACTCGTTTTCCAAATACCCGCATGATGCTAATTTCCTGTTTCATCTACCGTTTGGCGGCCGTTTCTTTGGAATACCTCCCTCGAGCCAAGAGATTTCCGGTCGCTCCTGTTGTGGTCCGATTTCTCGTATGCTTGAAAGAAAAAAAAAGAAAAAAAAACAGAAATATACGATTCCAATTATTATTATTTGATTTGTTAGATACGTTATAATAATTTTAAGTCGAATGCATTTTGATGGGTAATGCATTTCGAAACGACAGAGATGAAATCTCCTCTGTTGTTATATTCACGATTCCAAACTTTCTATTCGTACAGGATTATAACGACTGCGAGAGACGATAAATATATACGAGCAAGGACGTCTTTAATTATCCGGCGATTGGACAGATCGGTGAGCCAATTTGCGGTTCGATGTGCGCACCGAATCCTTTTCGTACTGAATCATAGAAAATGTGTAGCAATACACGTAGAGAGCTGAGTCACAGCCTGTCATCTCTGGAATCATTGGTTAAAAAGAAATAGCCGCGCTGTTCCTGCGCATTCCCACGATAGATCGGTGTCGCAATCGCTACAATGCGCGGCTCGATTGCGCACACATGGAGAATCGAATCGCAATTACACGGCCTCTGCTCGATCGTCTCTCGTATACGCTACACCGATCGCAAACTTTCGTGAAAATCTCCCCACCGATCAATGAAACGATAAATCGTTCTTGTCCGTTGATGGACGATTTTGCTCTTCGCGGCTTGATTAGCAGTCGCTCCGGTTTGTTACTTTTATCCCTTGAGATCGTTGTTCAATCGATGATACGGAGGTTTGAGTAGCCGTGAAACTTCCAGCCTTGATAGGGTGTCTGTTCGTAACCGGATCATGGTGACGAAAATTAATGTTTGGGAGCTTAATTAGATTGGCGTTGTTTGTAAAAGGATGTGTGTGCTTTGTACGAAGATGATCATCTTTGCTGAGATATCGAATGTTCATGAGGGTACTTAACACATTCGCAACCGCTGACGTAAAACTATGCCTTGTTACAAGGTATGGTTGATCACTATCGAAGTAAAATTGCGTCACCTTACAAGAGTATAGAAAGATGGTAGATGTTTATATAAATATACGTTACAAAAAGAGGAAAAAGGAGGAGCTTCGAAGAGGAATTCGAAGTAAATTTTAAACCAACCAAAAGGGAGAACCTTTCATCAAATCGATAACATTCCATTATACCATTATTAAGCAACCGATTAATATTTATCTACTATTCGGCCTCTTCTCCCAACGCAAATGAATCATTCGAACCGCGATATTCCCATAAATTATCCCCCTCCCACACCCTGTTACGATCCACCCTTTAACGAAGAGAACAAATACGTAGCAAACTGTGCGGCTATCGGTTCGCGAGGAGCAACGTGTACGACACAGAACGATCGGCGTAGCAAGCACGCGCTGCAACAACAACAAGCCGCGGCACAATCTGTAAAGAGAAGAGAAGAAATGAGAACCTGACGAAAATAAATCTTTTGCTCGAGACGTCGGAAAATCCCCGTACAGAGCCGTACCTCTTCATCTTCCGTGGATCTTCCGTACGGTGCGCTCGTCGATCGATCCTATCTCGCCCGTCGTCGATCGTGGAAGTGAGCCAGCCTCGATAATGCCGCGTCTACTTAGCAATTCAACCAATAAATTAAATATCGAAGGAGCCTGCAAGGAACTTGAAACGTTATCGTCGAGTTCTCGAGCAGCATCGTCGACCAGTACACGTACGCAGATCGGTACGCATCTCGCATTCTCAATGACTGCCATTAGCTGTAATTATCCGCGAGAGAAAGAAAAAAGAATTCGCGAAGGCATCGCGAGCACGCGTGGGTGTTCCACTCTTACAATCGTTCGGTGCGTACGCACACGCTTCCTCCTCTTTCATCGTCAACTTCTTCTTGTTCTTCTTATATTCCTCCTCCTCCTTCGATTTCTTCTTCTTCTGCTGTTGTTACTGCTGTTGCTTCACCTCCACCATATAGGCAAACCGGGCCTGGATACGCTTGCTCTCCGTTAATTTATTTAAATTGCCGAGTACCAAGTGGCATGTGGTACCAAACGATTCGAGCCGGTATTGTCGGTGAGCTCTCTTGTTATTTATCGGCGCGAAATTCCGTTTCAGGGATTTTCGTGGCAAGTCTGCCGGTGAAACCTGCACACAGGTTTACCACGTTTTGCCTTTTATCCTCGAGCATGGTTCGCGCTTCCACCATTAAGCCACGGTGAACACTATTGCTCATGGGCTATGGTAGTAATGGTGAAGTATAAACAGTAGTTCGATATCGAAAGTGGTAGACGCATTCTGGTTTCGATCATTAGGAACGTTCCAAAAAGAGAAAGATATGAAAAGTAGTAAATAATGAATTTTTATTTACGTTGATTTATAGTTTCGTTTAAGGCAGAGACATCGTCGTCGTATGCATAGGATGAAAGATTTCTTTGTTAACGAACGGATTATTCCGCTGCTCAAATATGATATTTAATTATCGTAGTTCATTCTTCAAGTACTAACGATGTAATACATTATTGTGATAATATTTTCCTGGCTAGTATATTCCTCTGGTAATTATTCTTTATTCAACTTGGAATAGTTTATTAAGCATTTTCAGTAGCAGTTTTATCAAATGATCGCCGATTATATATTTAATAGGCACGTTCAATTAAGCTACAATGCTCTTTCGTTATCTTGAATTCTTCACATGGTTTCTGTGGAAGACTAATTATACGACTTTTATGATAAAATTTTCCTTACCTTTAAGGAATAATACTGAAATCGATTTCCGTGAAATTTATGTCACTGAATATTGCAGAATGTGCCATAAAACACAGAACGATAGTGCCACAGAGAATCAGATTTTCAAATACGATACTTTGTAAATACTAAACGTCATTAATGTAGTTAAATGTAGTATATATTATTCGATTCGCATCAAACAATCAAGCACTTACGAGCGAAACTTAACTGTATAACGATAGTAACGTTATATGAATACCACATTTATCTTGGAATGCAACATCGTACGTTATGAACGCCAAATGGTACAAGTAAGAATGGATGCACCGCGTTTAAAGTCTGTTAATTATTACAGTTAAATCCCTATATCTTTAGAACTAATTACACTTTCGTTCCAGATACACACATAAAAACATTTCGCTTCTTCTGTACAACCACAGTTTATTCTACGTTTCGAATCATCATTATTATTATTGCAAGTGACTACTATATCAAGGAATTTCTTCATAAAACTGAATGATATCTCTTTGTAATCGTTATAATAATTTAACATATTATCATCCGAAAGCGATCGATTTGTAGAAAAAATGAGAATCATCGTCAAAAAGAAGAAGTAAAAAGTTTTTCGATCTAGCCCGGCAATCTAACGATTAAATCCCGAGCGATTTCGATAATTGCTTTCTGAGTATGTATATATATTTATGACGATGAACGAAGAATGTCTGCACATAGTAAAATTATAACGAATGCAACATGGATCGAGCGAAACAGGTTGAACAATAAAAAAAATGTGCGCGAAGACCCCTATGATTCATCTTTTGAAGAAAGAGAAACAACGTGCCTCGAATTAATTCATTATTTTATTTACTTTATTCTATTTACGTTACCTCGTGCTCTGTCCATGCAACGGAATAAAATGAACCATTTTTATAAATAAAAATATTGATCCATTATTCTATTTACTTTATTTTACATATTTACGGTGTATATGCAACTCCGATTCAGGCGTACATGCAACGGCATAAATCGAACTGTTCTCATAAATACTTGGTAATTATATTGTATGACCTGAAAGGATTATTTATTGTTTCTGTCAGTAGGAGAGGAAGGTTCCTGTCACTTTCTACTTCTTCATACTTTGCATCCTATCTAGTCAGCTGTCCCTAATGACTGTTAAATACGTCATAGCGTGTGATTAATATTCCAGACCGACCCTCGACGTTGTTCTTGCCGAAGAAACGGAATACGAAGCGCAGGAAAAAAGAAAGGAAAGCTACAGTCCCTTTCGTTTTCGTCTCTTTTTCGTCTTTTCTTTACTTTCGTTTTTTTCTTTCCCTTTCTTATAAAAAAGGCATATCCTGCAAACTACTTTGATCCAATTTTAAGTTGGTTGTATCGTTGTTGACAATAGTTGAAATCATATGTCATGCTAATCATGCTAGTGAAACAAGTTTATCTTCACACTCTGATTATTATGGTACGATGACGGATGTTGTATCTGGAATTATCCTGAATAACAATTTCCGTCCTGTTCTACGGTGACACGAATAAAACGGCCATGGTAAGAAAAAATGGCGGCGAATGCGCGTCATAAACTTTTATGGATGAAAGCAATAGCATGTATATATATATTATAGTTGTTTAGTGATTAAGTTCCCAATCGTGTATTTATAAGGAACTTGTAGTTTAGTACGAAAGATACCTGAGCAAACAGTTAAAAATAATATATTGCAATATATTTTACATCTCCGATGTATACGTAGCGTGATTGTTAAAATTTATTGACTAGGAAAATCAGAAAGTATGTTCTATTTATATCTGCCATCAGAAATACAAAAGATCTACTAAAAAAGATTATTCTTTAAATCGTTCTTCCCAAATTCCTCGTTTCTCGTTCGTTTCATTACACTGTGAAGGGGTTAAATAATACATATCTCTACAATTTCTACCTACTTATAAATTTTTATATATCTTTATACACAAAGAAAAGAACGAAAGCTTATTCCTTATATATTAAACCTTATAAATTATTCGGAAGAAAGGTACGATTCTGGACTGAAAAAAAGGATACGTCCGTTTCCCGGTTCTATGTTTCCCGAAACATTTTTATTATTATATTATCCATTTACAAACAAGGCTTCGTGAGTCCTACGATTAACTAATACAGCTAAGCCGGGAAATAAAGGAGACGGATCTCAGGAAAATTGGAATTCCATCGAACTGCTACGACCAATCGACGGAATATCGCGCGATAAAAATTAATATAACAACGTCGTTTGCTACGTGGAATACGCAATGCCGCTAAATGTCCAATAGGAAAATACCCGTCAACGTTTCAACCCTTAACGCGGTAGTTAAGTAACCAAGCTTATTACTAGGCGCTACCATTATCACTGAGCTACCATACGTACGAACGAAAGTCAAACAAGACCCAAGGATCGTGCACCGTGCATACGCTTCCAGCTTTATTATATAAAAAAGAGAAAAGGAACGCAACGCACCAGCGGCGAAAGGTGCTCGCGAACCGTACACACAATGCTCCCTTCACGCTTCTCTGTATACCCTTGTCTTATTCTCTTATATTCTCTTTTTCTTTCTCTCTCTCTAACATTTTGTTTCTTTTATATACATACTCACACGTGCACACACTCTTTCTCATGCTCGCTCTCATTCAAAGATATACGTTTAAGTTACCACCTTCTTCTTAAGCAGCATCGTCGACAAGGTCGTGGTTAAGTCGATCTTTGTGGGTGGGCCCTGCAAATCGATCCGCGTTTCACACGTAGAACGCCGCGAATCGTCACTGTCTCGCAAATCGTGACGAGGCGCGTCGCCTCCAATTAATTACCTTAATTGCAACGAACGTTACAAATGTTTCAAAGAGGTACGGCTCCGTCGAGAGAGAGAGAGAGAGAGAAAGGGCCCTGTCGCGTCGTTCGGCCCTACCCCGAGAAACGTTTGCAAGGCATGGAACTGATCGATCCCATCGCGACTCACATCGCTCGAGACTTTGTATTGATTTCGTCTTCGATGTCGGACCTCTCAGCAGAGAGGTACTTTTGACGCTTAAAACACGGAATAGATATCATTGTTTGTCATTAGAAGCATTCAAATTGTAGCATATAATGAAATTTCCAAGAAACTAAACGATGCAGGATAAGAGAAATTTTGACACGCGATAAAGCAAACAATTTCGATAACGGTCGTTAAGGAACCTCCGTGTTTCAAGAATTAAATTACAGTTAAAATGTCATGCTCGCTATTAGCTAGATCGATTAAATTAAAGTATGTAATCAACCTACAACTATTACAAATAATGCAATTACAAATAACAGAGCAGAATTTGACAAATTTCATCCCAACATCAGGTAAACATTTAATCTACCGATGATATCTTTTAAAAAGACCTGTAAATAAATTGACAGTGAATACATACTTATCGAAGGTATTGCTATCACCGCATCCCTCGAAGCAAAAGTATTTCAAAGTAGATCGTTCTAAATTATCACATTTGCGTCATTCTAAATTTTCACGTGAGCGAATTAATTTTATTTTATAGATTATATTAAATTTCTTTCCTTTTCGTAAGCTTTACCCTACCACTTCGGACACAATTCTAGTACCATTTCTGACCAGTGACTGCAACTGTTGCGCAGCTCCCTGAAACATAAAGAATCAATAGGAATATTATCGAGCTCTATAGTTGAGAAGTATTATTTTTAAAAAACTGATGAAAACTGTAATAGATAACAAATTCATCTTTCTAAATTATGTGCGCTAATCGACAGAATTCAACTATGGTTGGGTAAACGTAATTGGACGTAACGTGACAGGAACGTCTGGCTGATTACCATCTGTTTCCTTCATCATCTATCAACGAGCGTGAAAAACGCGAGCAGCGAGGAAGTTAATGAATAACGATAATAAGAAAACAACTTACGCTTATCGCAGCACCGAGAAATTGACTGAATGCTCTGGTAGCACCAAATAATGCGCTATTTCCAGAATTATCACCGGCTGACTGTGCCGGCGTGCCGTAATTGGAGAAAGAGCTAAAGAGAGGTGGTGGATACGTAGAGCTTGGTGACCACGTTGTAGTGCGTATCCTTGGTCCTGAGGTTGGTCTCAGTGTCACCGTCTTTTTCGTGGTATCCGTTGGTCGGGTTGCAGCAGTAGATGCCGGCCTTGTCGTAATTGTCGAAGACTCGCTAGTAGGGGACGCAGTCGGAGCAGAGGTGACGCTCTGCCCGAGACTCTGTTACAAGACCAGCAATTATTTTCTTTCATCGCGCCCCGCTCTTTGTTGCCTCGCGCTTTGCCCTTGTCATTCGATTAACTATCGCCGAGCTCGCGTCTAACTGGACCAATTTGTAAGAATTATATCAAATTGTTTCGTGTCGTTAAACTTTCCGTTATTACACTCTATGCATTTTTGCAATTAGAAAAATATATCATTCCAGGGTATCCGGATACCTGCTTACTTTTTGTGTAAGAAACAATTTGAATAATGTAATTTAATCATAAAAATTGATGTTCAAATATCCTAAAGTTTCCCACATCAGTTTAGTTATTTCAAAAGTTCTTTATCTTCAGGTTACTTAATTGAGTAAGCTTAAGTCAGATAAAAATGGTCATTCGAAGTAAATTGATATAAAGACTATCGTGATTAATCAAAGTAATGTTATCTGAAATCAATAACTATATTCTACGAATCGTATATTTGCAACATGTACTAAGTACATTGCTGCCAAAATTTCAGCACGTTACAAACTATTTAATTGATAACACTTACGGCTAACTGGAGTTGCTCTCTAATATTATTGGCCGGAGTTGGTGGTTCTATACCCTGAGCTTTCAATAATGCCGCCAACAAAGCGGCGTTACTGACTTCTACCGTCGGTGATGGAGTCGTTGTTGTTAAAGCTCGACCGCTTAAGATCGCTCTTAAAAAGGATTGATCATCCTGAGTTAATCCTGATACTTTCTTCGAGGAACCAGTTTTATTATCTGTAACAAACGTAACGCCACATCTGATACCAATTGTTTCCGTGATCGTATTATTACAGAATTTCAATCAATTTTATATAACATATCCTACCGTACTTTAACCTACTGCTACAAGTATCGTTTTACGATACTTACCCTGTTCAACAGCTCGCAGAAGCTCAACTATGAACTTTGCATCTTCTTCGGGAGAATAGGTCGACGTCACCACACCAGGCAACCTCGGATTTGGATTATTAATCAATGGTTGATCGGTGGTCGAGATTGTAAACGGCGTGGTCACTGATTTTTCCTGTACGATTGAATTTGGACTATTTACTTGAATTTTCGAAATGTCCACGGCCTTCAGAGTCGCACTAGACGGAATTGTTGTCGTTTCTAACTTTTGCATGGTTTGGATTGGTTTCGGCATAATATTAACCGACTTTTGCGTGGTTTTTGGCACCGGTTTAGCTTTTACAGGCTTCGGAGTTGTCGATGATCCGAATAAACCTCCACCGAGGAGAGCCTGCCACAGAAGTCCACCAAAGCCTAGTGGTGCCTGAGTGGTGGTTCTAGGTCGAGAAGTGGTTGCTAGTTTAGCTTTAACAGTTACAGGAGCTTTAGTGGTGCTTATCAAAGTCGTTTTAGCCGTGGTCGAAGGAGAAGCTGTGCTTATTTCCACGCTTCTTCTGGTGCTAGTGGTTGTAACTGGTTTCCAAGTCACTTGCACGGGTGTCAAACTACTAATTACTGGTCTTTGACTGGTTGGTTGCTGTGTTTCCACTGGTTTGCGCGTGGATGTTGAAACTGTAGACGCTGGAGACAAATCGATTATTATTGGCTCAGAAAGAGATGTCGTTGCTGACTTGTAAATCGAGTTTGGCGAAGCATTTTCGATACTGATAGCTTTTGGTGATCGAGTCGGTCCCGGATTTTTCAATGCCAGTTCCAAAATCTGAAAATAAAATATGGAAAGAAAGTTAGGAAATGACAGTTCTGTTCTACACTGCGCAGATTTAATAATGCTTCTCTTTAGGACACCGTATATACGTGTATATGCATGTATATGAGGTATTTAAAACTGGATACCCGTGAAGGTATGGTATGTTTTATTTTATTCATTGATCAGAAAGTAAAACACAATCGAATCAAAGCAAATTTCACGTACAAAAAAGGTTTCGCTTTCCTGTACTTCATAAATCTACAGGAATATTCGGAACTTTAATACGGTCATATTACGACTACTCTTTTTACAAGTCAAATATTTCCAGGAAAAATATTCTCTTTATTTCCCACTACTAATTTCGTTATACGATAACGATGTACATACTAATAGCGTTATCGTCCAATGGGCTATTTATTGCTATTATATTAATGCCATCTACGCACGCATTAAGTTCTGTCGACAGACAACGTTAACGAGAGATGACATATTGAACGGCTGTTGCGAGGAATAGAGAAGGCCGCTGGCAAGGACGTTCCAGTCCATTCACCGTGACTGGTCGATCATATGATTGCGATCGTCGCAGATCCGTCATTATGTCTTTCCGAGAAGGGCGTGACTAAAGATAATCTGCGATCTACCGAATTTTTCGTCTTGTACGACTTCCATCGTTGCAATTTTATTTATACGTTGTGCAGAAACACGAGAAAGAAGTTTAGTCTAGAAGCGAGAAAAAAGAGAATCGACGTGATGTAGCTTAGAAGCTGGAGCTCGATCTTATTAGAAACAGAATACAATTCGTCGCACAGTCATATAAAGGAGTGAAAGGATCGTTTAACGTTAGCGACGCGGCTTGTTCCTTGGTTTTCTCCTCGAACGATCATTGCATTTTGTATTCAAGGAAGATCACAAGTTTACTAAGAATCTTATTTTTAAAATTTCTTCTACTTCATATTTTTAAAGAAATGTGATATCCTATGTAGTATAACATATGTCGATCGCAACAATTTATTCATTTATGTGTATAAAATATAGTAGTATCACATTTGATCAAGGTCGAAATACAGTAATATTGTTTCGATTGCGATTTACTTATTATGATATACTGAATACTTCGTTTTTATATTTTATGCACTATGTAATTTATTGTACACATTACTTACCTTATTTGCCAAGAGTTGCTCCACTTGTGTCAGTGTCTTCTGACTGGTACTCCGCGAATTACTCTGTAACTGTGTAACAAAAAATATATGTATAATATACATAATATTTTACAGAAATTCGCGAAGTTATTAGAAATACGTATAAAAATTTATCTACTTACCAACGAATTCAGGAAGGCCAAATCATCGAACGTAGTACCAAAAGCATTCTGCTGTCGCGTATTCAACAAATTTTTTGGTAAATTAGATGAATTTATTTGAGAAGAAGTTGTTGCTTCAGAAGTAGCTCCTGCCTGTGACGCAATCATCACCCTTTGAACAATTGTTGGTGGCTCCGAAGTGATGGTAGGTGCTGCCATCGTGGTAGTTGTTGGCGTCATTGTAGCCACTGTTGTTGGAGTCATTGTTGTACTTGGAGTGGTAGTTGTAGTGATAGTTGGCGCCATTGTAGTTGTAGTTGTTGGTGCCATCGTAGTAGTAGTTGTTGTTGGTGTCATCGTAGTAGTAGTTGTTGTTGGTGCCATCGTAGTAGTAGTTGTTGATGCCACTGTAGTGGTAGTAGTAGTTGTCGTTGGTGCCATTGTAGTAATGGTAGCAATAGTAGTAGTAGGTACAGGAGTTGTAGGTGTAGTTGTAAATGCAACAGGCGTTGTTGGTGGTGGTGGAGGAGGAATGGATCCTATGTTACCTCTTGGAACTCCAATCGTATTAGAAAATGGAGTAAAGACTTCGACAAATGGATTGATCGGACGAGCTAAGGCTGGGCCATTTGGTTCTGACAAATCGTCCTGAGAACGAGAATCATTTATATAATTTCAACGAAATATATCTATAATAAGTAATATGATATAAATGAAGTATAGAAAAAATAATGCTTTTTCAAGGAAGTACGTAATTGTAAGTTGATTCTGAAAAACAGTGATTCGAAGGTAAAATTTAATGAATACGAACCAGTCTGTTAGATGCCACTGAAGCTGTTATTACCGGCGAGGAGGTAGTAATACCAAAGATTTGGTCCAAAGGATCCCTCCATGGGAATCCAGGCGGAGCTGTGACTCGACCTCCTGGTTGATTGTTCAGGAGATTCTCAAATGATGGTACAGAAGGTGATGGTCCTTCGTTTGCAGCAGTCTAAAGAAAATAATATAGATTGATACGTATATAATTTAGAAATTCAAAATTATTATTTCACGAATAATAGTAAACTTTGATTTCCAAATTTTAAATATTTTACAAACAAATCAAAACCACCCAAAGAATAATATTTCGATAAAATATGCAAGATGAAGATAAGGAGCCGTTGAATTCCTCTCATTCCTTTAACTTACAGCTACTGAATTTATATTCACACTGAGAACGCGCGGGTTAGAGGTGGAAGCCCCATCGGTCCAATAATTGACGAACTTGTCCTGAAACATTCGACGTTGCTCTTTTTTTTCGCTGCAGAGATATGTTGCAGCGCTGAAAGAATCAGCCGCAGCATCGTTGTAAATCATGTTCTGTCTCTCTTGCTTTCTTACCTGTCCGATGTACACGGAGCTGCGTTGACCTCCGGCCTCCTTCGTCCTGGTGGCCTCGTCCCTCTCTCGATCCTGGACGATACGACCGCCCTGCGAATCGGTCGGCGGTCGACCGGTACTTACTATCGGCGTCACCGACACTGTCCTCATTTGCGTATTCAGCAGGGCATTGCTCTAAACAATGCGAAACCATACACGTTCTTTAAACCTTTCAAAACAAACTTACATCTCAAAAACGATACATGAGAAACTTGTAATAGCGAAACTTCGATCGATCGTTCCGATTTCATAAATAGGAAAAATTAAATGGAAAAATAAATAATCATAGTACAACATCATATTCTTTTTTCTTTCTTTTTTTTTTTTTTTTTTTTTTTTTCGAAGGTGAAGAAATCCGTATAATAAAAGTGCAGTGATTCTCATCTGCTTACCTAGTAACGTGATAATAATAAATAAAAAACGATCGATTAATATTTCGCTATATTGGACGGGCCTCGCTAAGTAATCGGTGGGAATGAACGATGAATGAAAATGAAATATTTCTCAAATCCTGTTCCGAAGAGTTTATCGAATACCATAAAATTATTAATTTCTTTCTTCATTTTTCTCATTTTTTTCTTTCCCTACTCTACCATATTTCGCAAAGAGAATTTAAATTTCAAATATTACAATTTTCTGAACTGAAGTAATCGACAATGTAAAGTGCACCTTCAACTTTACTAAACATAAAGTGCGTTTCAAAGTGCGCGGTGCATAAAAATAACAAACATGCGACATATATAAATAATTATTCACAAATTTACAGTGAAATTATACACAACTCCCCATTATACAAATTAAAAAGTTTTATGTGGGATGAAATAACACGTTGAAGTAGGCATTGGATAAATTCTTTTTACGACGATACCGAATCGAAAGAACGAATTAAAACAACGTGAAGTAAGAAACGTAAAGAATTTAAAAGAGAGATAATAGATATAATTAATCCACACGAAATTGGAAAATTAGTACTACCAAAGAATCTACTTTAACAAAACCAAAGCGTTAAATAAGAAGCAAGTGTTCTGTGCCATTATTACCATAAAAATTACGATATTAACTATAAGTAACGAAAAAACTGTCATAAAAAATTTACATACATATGTGCATATAAATACAAGACATAAAGAACACAGAAAAGATGTATATAAATGAAAAATAAAATAAATCAACAAATCGAATCTCAAATATTTACAGAAAACCCGATATATCTAAACAATTACGAATATTTACATCCTAATCCATACACTCAAACGTAGTCAGAATTTTCCAAAAACAAATTTCACCCTTTTACACTTTATGCAACAATGACACAATAATTTTTGAAAAAGAGGCAAAAGTAACACGCGAAATGAGAAAGAGACGACTGGTTCATTTGGAGTAAACCGTATGTTCGCACGAGTTCGAGCGATGCACGCACGGCTAACGATCGATGATGATGAACAGGTGGAATAAGAGATACCATTTCGTTGGTGCTCGGGACACTAGCAGGGGAACCAAGTGGCCCCGTATTATCGGGTCCACCTCCATTGGGGCCGACGATCGCGTTACCAGTAAGGCCAAGATCAACGATGCTGGGGCTTTGGACGTTTCTCATCGGTTCAGCGACAGGTCTATCGTTACTATTGTACACCGGGCCTCGATATTGATTGTAAGTGCCTTGGTTAGCCTGGTTATAATACGGTCTGGGTGGTGGCCTGTTAGTGGTAGTGGAAGTGCTAAGTGAGAA
This sequence comes from Bombus pascuorum, assembly GCF_905332965.1. Classification (NCBI taxonomy): domain Eukaryota; kingdom Metazoa; phylum Arthropoda; class Insecta; order Hymenoptera; family Apidae; genus Bombus; species Bombus pascuorum. The sequence goes on along the minus strand of NC_083493.1, from coordinate 1,244,832 downwards.
CACAACCTCGACCGGGTTCCTAGGTGGATCCGGTATTATCGTTCCATTCGGGAATTTTCGAACCAGCCTGCCGTCCGGGAAGATACCGAATATCACGTACGGGCTGTCCACGTTTCTAGCATCGATCAGGTTATCCTCTGGCCGCTTTCTCACGATCGTTTTGTTCGGGTAGATTCCGTACACTAGGTAGTCTCGTAGAGGGGCTCTGGTAGTCGAGCTTAGGCTGAAACGTGGGGCAGGTGTCAATCTGCTGCCGCCGAAGCGACCTAGATAAGGCATTGTGGAACTCTGAGAAGCTGGCCTAGGTGGAAGGCTGGTAGCTGTTGGCACAGTCGTTCCAGGGGTAGCTTGCATGGGCACGGTTGTTGCTTCCGTAGAAGCAGAAGTTGTACTCGTAGAGTCGTTCGTAGTACCTCCTGACATTGTGGTCGTACTTTCCGACGAAGCAGTTGTCGTCGATGTTCCAACTTCGGTAGATACGAGATTCTCTTCTATATTGACCGTAGTAGTTTCCGTCACAGGGGTGACGGTGATGACGTCCATTCTCGTCGTTTGAGGTGTCGATGTCCCCCCGTCAGGAACGCGTCCTGTACTCGTCGACGTCGCTGTCTCAGTCGTGATCGTCGTCGTCGTCGATTCGACCGAAGATGAAGTGGTTGTAATGAGGGGAACGTCGGGATCCGATGAAGTGGGAAATTCTGAGGACATTGATGAGACGATCGAAGTATCTGGGATCGTAGGAGTTGTGATCTCGGTCGTTTGGCCGATTCCCGAACCTGCCGTCGCTTGGGCGGTTGCTGATGTCGTATCCTGGAAACGGGCAACAATAGTTGGAGATTTGTTTTCAAGATTTGGGGTCGTTTGGGGGACGTTTTCGCTGGGTGCATTAGTAGTGGTTTCCATGACGGGAATTGTAGTCGATGTTAGCGAGAATTGGTTAGTAGTGACTCCCGTATCGTCAATAGAGTTAACATCCTGCTGCGCAGCGGTTGTAATTGATGACGCGGTGGCTTCGATGGTTTCGTTATCAGCGCTTTCGGTGATCAAAGATGCCAACTGAGTCGTGGACTCTGTTGTTTGGTTAGTTTCCACTTCTACGTCATTTACACGTTCAAGCAACTCTACTGTAGGTGCCAATGTGGTTTGTTCGAAGGATATTGAGGGTGTCACAGTGATCGTATTTACAGAGGAAGCGGTAGTTTGAAGAGCTACGGTAGTTATTTCGGGTTGAGTAGTAGTGCCATTGTCTGTCATAAGCCGTGATGTTACGGTTGTGAGACTGGTTAATGGTACGGAGACTCCTGTAGGTTCAGTGACACTTTCTGTAACCTGTTCGGAAACTATTTGTGGATTGGTTGCCGTGATCAGATTAGACGAAAACAAATCGAACGTGTCAGTGGTTAGCTCGAAATTCGTGGCGAATGTGGTTGTCGGTTCTGAACTTTGTGTGCTGGTGGTTGTCTGTGTCTGAGTCGTGGTATCGAGACTAGTGTCAGCATCCAACGATCCGCTAAGCGACAGAGTGACTCGTGGCTCAATTTCTGTCTTAAACGAGGGAGTCGTCGATTCTACGATCTCGGCAAGGGGTCCTAACGCTACTGGTGTGGTTTCGGTCTGTATGCTCTCTACTTCGTCATCGGACATGTTACTCCGAGGGGTTGTTGTCAGTGTATCTGTCAGATTTTCAGAAGATACGGTTGTAGTAAGGTCTACCTCATTCTGTGAGGGATCAACCGGAATAGTAGAAGACTCTACATTTTCTGACATGGCATTGGAGGAAAAAGACGATGTTTCTGCAACTTGGGTAGTGCTGAGTTCGTCGTTGGATAAGCTCGGTCGGTATATCTCGTTTTCCATTAAGTTATCTAATCTAGATGTGACGTTTGAATTTTGCCCGGCTATTTCTTCCTGATTATCGTTTATCTCATCCGAAAAAAGTGTTTTGGCAATGGACATTAACTCCGTTAGTAAAGTGTCGTTGGTGGAAGTGATCGTCGACACAGTTGTTACATCAACGCTTAACGGGGAAGTCGAAGAATCGTTTGAATCGCCTACAGTGGTCGAATCTGTGTCCGATACTGTCTGAAAGTCTTGTGTGATTGTTGTAGATGTTATTGTTGCTGGTGTTGTGGTTGTTATTGCACTTATTTCATCCTGCGTGGTGGTTTCCTGAGTAAATACCATTGTGGGTGACGAAGCAGCAATTGAATCTGCGCTTTGGGTAGTTACTTCTTCGATCGTTCTTAAACTCGATTGCTCCGTTGTAACCGACGCTAGGGTAGTCGTTCCCGATTCTTCTTGATTGATCGCCGTTTCATCCCTCAACTGCGACAGGGACTCCAAATTACGATTGCTACTCGAGTCTGGTATCACGTTCGATGTTTCCGTCGTGGGAGACAACATCGTCGTTGAATCTTGACTCGGTACCGTGGTCGTGGACATAGTCGCTTGCAATCGAAACAGGATATCCTGTGCGAGATCTATCAGCCTAGTTCGAATAGTGGACGTGGGTATCGCCGTAGTTGTCTCTATATCGATCATATTACTCGAATCTGCTTCGGTCGTTAGAGCATCGGTCGAGCTAATATCGGCTGTCTGAGTAGCAGTAGTATCCGACAGCGGTATGGTATTAGTCTCGGGATTTTCAGACGTTGTCGCTGTGTTGGTGACAGTTGTCGAAAAGGTAGTCGTCTCTATTGTATTCTGCGAAAAATCTATTCTTGACGTAATATCGATATTGCCAGTCGTACTCTGCGTTGCCGTACTAACAGTGGTGGAACTCGTATCACCCTCAAACTCGGTACTACTACCTTCGGATGTAGAACTAATAGTCGTAGAAGCATCCGTGATAGAACTCACGAGTTCCTGATTGGTCGAATTGTTGTCTGCCGAAATGGAAGTTTGAACATCTTCCGCACCTTCGACGTTCATCGTCGTTGCATCTGTAGACCGCAGAAACGACTCTGTGCTAGTTGACTCAGTGACATATATGGAATTGATGTTGGTGGAAGTTTGTTCCGTAGTGAAGGATGAATCTCTACCGATGGAAACTCGTTCGGTATTGGAAACCGATTCTGTACTGGTGAAAAGTTGTTCGGTACTGGAGGGCGATTCTGTGCTGGTGGAGGCTTGCTCGGTACTAGAAGACGATTCTGTGCTTGTGAAAACCGGTTCGGTCGTTGAAGGGGTTTCAGGGGCTCCTGTGGTAACCGCGGGGGTGGAGTTGTCCGGATCCTCGGGTAATCTCGGGGTCTGTGTGCTGTCCTGAATAGTGTTCGCGGTGGTGTCTGATGTCTGTGGGCTGATGGTTGCTACAGTGGGGCTTGTGGTGTCATTGTTAGCGTTATCGCCGATATCGTTAACGGCGGTGGCGTTAAAGTCTACCTGGGAAACACTGCCAGCTTGTTGTCTTTGCAGCTGTGCAATCGCGTTTCCCTGTAACTGTTCGTTCCTGATGCTGGCTGACTCCAATGCCTGATAAAGGGTCAAGAATCTCGGCTCGCCAGGACTTGAGACATCGATTGGTGGGGCCGAACCAGAGTTCTAGAAACAGAAATTACGTGCGTGCATGGGGTGCTATACATTAAATTCTGTGCCGAATCGGAACTGGTGACTTCCTTTTATGTACAGTTTCTACGTTGCGTCAATCGGTGTATTTACAATGGAACAAGGGATCTAAAGTACGCGTTGTTCGTTCATTAAGATCGACAGTTGAAAGATAAATCGATGTAAAACGAGGGATTATGAAAGTACATCGGTCATTTCGCAGATTAATTGACCTCATAATTGAGTGAGCATACACCATCTCTTGGTAGAAATACGAACTAGCTAAGGAAGAGGAGAAACCGAGGTTGCTTTAATGCATCAAGAAAATACAGCTATTAGCAAAGGAATGGTGAGCTAGAAACTCGTTCTCCGAGCGAAGGATCGTTTATACAGGCAATAGAGACTGGTTGCCCGCTCACTTTGATTTTTTCCTTTTTATCATAGCTGTTAATCCTCTCTCACAGAGGTCTCCAGTGATATCTCTTTAACAACAGTATCTTCGAACAACATTGAAACGTGATTCCATTTAACAAAAATTTTTAATATTTTTAGAAATTGCTAAGACCTGATAAAGATAACAACGATCAAACCGATTCAGAAATAACATATATCATACGGTATTTGTAGATTTTCACATGTCAGTTGACAAATGCATTAAGCAATATGAAACTAATTTAAAACCTGAATTCGGACAACTTGTTACAGAAATCCGAGATCGAGGCTGCATGAAGGAGAAGTGAATTCGTGACCTTAAGTCGCGTATCCTTATTTTCGTTCATAATGATTTTAATCCACCCACATGTCCTAAATACCATCCACGTTGAGACACTTTTAATGCAAACACATGACGCAGCGTTCATTTACTTTCACTCGTTAGCGCTTCGAACGCTGTGAAACGCGGATCACGAAAATTTGCCTATGTAATCGGAATGCGCTCGTATTAGAAAGTCAAGCCCCGTTACGTCGAATTTCAACAAAATGTTGCCTCGTTGGGAGTATAGTCACGTTACGTTTATTCAATTTTCATAAGTTCGTGGATATCATCGTGAGAGCATTCATTGAAGTCAGAATCGAACAAACCAACTTACATCGTAATCAGTACAATGATATTCTTTCATTATGATTTTCTAGATTTATAGTTTAGAGATCAATAAAAAAGTGTACTTTTGGAATGGCTATTGCTTCTCAATTATGGCATTTCTCTATCTACCTTTAATAATTCTGACAGTAATTTTGATATGATTCGAAAGAATAATTTATGGACGCGATTAAATAAGAACGAACAACTGCATGTCGCGTGCGATCCAAAAACCAAAATATTTATTATCAAAGATATGTATATATATATATGTGTGTGTGTGTGTGTGTGTGTGTGTATAATCTTGTATAACACAATATATGCATTATGGTGTAAGTAAAACAACGTAAGTAGCTGTACATATTAGTAAATGCAAACCCATGATAACAATTAGCATGAATCACAAAACTAAAAATAAACGTTAATCACATAAATGGTTATGTACTTTTTATTCGTTTTCTTGTGTTACTTATAATTTTTTTTTATAATTTAACCATAGAAAACGTTGCGTCTTCTGAACGAGAATTGTTCACACTATTGAAACTTATTGTGCGATACTCGTATCTATGTCGACAATACAAAATTGTACTAGCTGTATGGAATGGATAAAAAGAGATAAAAAGAAACGACTCTTAACATTATTGATAATATTTTAAAGAAAGCTCGGTAAGTATGATAATCCTTTGCGAACGATGAATCGTTATAATATTAATGGAAAAAAAAATGATTAATAATTATTAGTAGCGCGTCTGACTAAGTACAATCCGAATGATTAAATCAACGCAGTTTATTCGTATCGATGTCATTAGAATCGAGACTTCCAGACGGAGTTGTGATGACACCAATGTGATCGGTCCACGATGGTGGTGCGACTGCTCCGATCTTCTCGGCTACCTTCGTGGTGAAAACCTTTTAAGCACAGAAAAAACGACCACACTGACTCACTGTTAACCACCTACAACTTTCTTCTTCTGCCACGTAATCTTACCTCGGTAATCATCGTCACGATCCATTTCTTTCGCATATATACGACCTTCCATAATTTTTTAACGCTACTTTATAGTTTTCTTTTATCGAGAATGAACATAATATTCTTAAATTTTCTCAATAATATCCATTGAACTTATTGTGAAAATTAAGAAATTTGCGGTGCAATGAGATATGATGAGACTAAAGAGTATCTTGCTCGAAGAAATTAGAAAATGAATTTGAAGAATGTAGGAAAGTCTAACATGTTTATAACGTTTAATCTTTTGTTAATACTTCCTGAATGTTGTTGATATCTTTTTAAACATTTAATATCTTAACGATCTTACCTCTAAGGGTGTAATTGGTGTAGTCGACGAACTAGTAATCGATGGCACAGTGGGCTGATAAATATTATTTTGTTTTCTAACGAATAATTCCGCTCCTTTGTATCTCGCACTAAAGCGGGGTGGTTGTCCACTGGGGGTGACTCTGGGTGGTGAATTCTGTTCACAAACAACAGGATCGATTACTTAAATTAAATAAACGTTTTACCGACCTAAATGGAAATTCTTTTTTTAAATAAAGTTTCGAATTATTAACAAAACGAAAGACGATCGACATTTTAATTTTGTCAAATAATCAAGATCAATATTTACCACGTTGTTAACGTTACTGTAAGATCCGGAAAACACAGGCGTCTTGTTACCAAGGGAACTCAGCAGCGGTGCCACCGTGCTTCTCAGTTGCTCCAGCAGTGTACTGTTTCCGCTGAGAAACGTGCTTCTGGTCGGATTGAAGACATTCGAGTTACCACTGTCGCCGTTGCTGCTGCCGGTAATTCCTGGCGTCTCCTGCGCCGTCTCGTTCGCGATCTTCAAGTTTACCTGTGGTCCCTGTGCTACCGATCGAGGAGATATCGTGGAAGTCTTTAAAGTGGCGTGGTATTTTGTCGATCTCGGTGTGATGGCGATTCCTACACCGTCGACCTTCGTACTGGATTCAGTTAAAGTCGTGGGAATTTCTGAATGTCTTCGATAGGTCGCGGTTCTAGGACGAAACTCGATCTTTCTCGTCTGTGCAGATAAACCCTCCGTTGTCGCCGATTTATCATCGATAGATTTTACCGAAGACTTCTTCTTCGAATATCTGCTGGTAGCTACGGGTAGTTTCGTGGTAAAGATAGCTTGATCGTCCATCGTCTTCTTCTCGAAAGATTTCTCGTTGTTTCGTTTGCTGTAACGAGGTCTAAAAATGGGCTTGGTAGCGCTGGTAGCAAACTTCGATTTTTTTGTAATGTTCTCTTCTTGGGACGTTTGCGATTTGCTCTGTGTGGAGGAGTAGGATTTCTTAGGTGCCGACGTCGTGAAACTTTGTTCGATCGTGGCAGACTGCTCTCGTAATTTATTACGTGATTGATAGCTATAGGATTTCTTCGGTTTGATAGTAGTAACGGGATCGATAGTCTCGATGCGTTGAGTGGAGTAAAGCGAAACCTTCATGTTCTTGGTCGGCGTCGAATCCTCTTCCTTCGACTTCTTTCCTCCACGATCACTGGCTAAACGAACCCTCGTCGAGTCGATGGTTGTTGCCGATCCCTGTTCAGCGGAGGTTATCACGGACGGGTTCGTGGTTAGCACATACGGTTTGGTCGTTTCCTCCGCAATGGCTCTCTCTTCGATCGAGATCGAAGTGACCATTCGCTCCGCAATGACCCGCCCTTTCTTTAAACTATACGGTCTGCCGGTAACCTTTAAAGAATCGTCGTGACCTTTCCTCGAACTAGGAAGTTTCAAGGTTTTCACGCTGACCTCTTCCTGAGTGCTTTCTACGGAAGTGGAAGGCCTGTTGCGTCCCGATGCTGCGACAGCGGGCTTAGAGTATTTGGCGACCTTGCTCGTCTCATCGACCACCGGCACGCCGGTTGGTTTCCGTTTGCTGAAAGAGGAGGCCGTGGTTGCGTCGAGATCATTCTCCTCGATGTTCAACTCTGGCTTCACTAACCTCCTAGCCAGCTCCAGTTTCATCCTCGATCTTTCAGCGAACAGAGCGGCTGACGATTTTTTCACCTGAAAGGGTCGTTCAAACAGCTCCGTTTTAAGATAGTGGAAAACCGCTGTCGAGACTGAAGCCGGCTCCGGAAGCTCGAGCGGGAACTCTGTTAGTGTGCCACGGTCTCGACGAGCTTTCCATCGACAGGAGACGTTCTCAAGGTCGCTCGGAAAGCATACACTCACAACAGGTCGGGAAACGAAGGACGGTACCGATTCGATTATGGGAAGACGACATAGCGCGCGGCCGATATTTTCCTACATGAAGAATAGGAGCTTGAGGAAGCGTAGAAACGAGACGATCCAGGCCGCCATTTGACTCGTAACGAGCTCGAGCCACGATTTCACTGTACTGGACAACAACTGGAAAGTTTAATCAATGTTATCAGCACACGCGACTCGAGGATACATTTCATTGAGTGCGAAAGAAGGAGAGCGAAGTGTGAAAACGACCATTTTGTGAACGATCCATAGAGACGGTGACAAACGCGGTGACAAACTAATCGATGTACAAAATAACGCAAGCCTGGCTCCAATGAAGCTTTTCTTATTTCCATTAATCGTATGCTATAAAAATGAATGGTTAACTTCGTACTAATGTGAAACTATCTATCGTTCCAGTGAGGAAAAAAAAATCATGTATCATCTAACAATTATTCGAGGATGGTTCTTAAAAGCGCCGATCAAGCGATTAGCTGCGGTGAGGAGGTGACATAATTCAGTTTCCCGTACAGTCATGAAAGTTCTTCTGTGCTCTTTTTATACTGTAGTCTGGTTCGGTGTAAATTATAGCGAGTCGATTGCAAAACAAAAGAAAATAAGTTTGTAGTTTATAGATCTTTCGTTACTTGTTTTATTAATGAATAATGGGAATTTTGGGCATCGATCGTTTTATCGACGACGTAGAATGAAATCATGCATGTCCGAGAAAATCAGTTAAATTAATCGATTTAATGAAATGAAATAATTTTTCGATGTACTACTTATGGAGTTACTCTACATTCTGACCATCTATTATTGTTAATTTTGTTTGATATCTTTAAATACAGTTTTTACTTGAAGACAAAGGATCTTTACCACAAACTCAATTTCGATGTAATTACGAGACTGAAAGTCGTTCATTTGTTCATGGTTTCGAACAGAGGTAGAATGTATGATCCTACAGAATAAAAAATTTATTGACTCTGTAACAAATTGCGTTTCTCTTCTCTTACGTTTACTTTCTACCACGTTTAATTCTTCTTCTACCTTTCGTTCTAAAAAATTTACTGCTGAACATCCGATATCATCGGAATTAAAGATAATAAAAAATGCCGAAAAGAAATTCCTTGAAAGTAAACCCAACAACTTCTGGTTGTTTAGAAACCGATGATGCAATTAAGAAAATTATTATTTTATGTGAAAAACGTCATTCATGTAAATTTTATTCTATTATTCTAATGTGCTACCTAGGAAATTTTCCCACTTTTTAAAATTTTTAAAGCATTTATTCTTGTTTCCATTTATTATCATATGCGGTAAATATAAGAACAAATATAAGCGACAAATGTAGCAACGATTTAAAGTGAAAGTCACGAAGTTAAGACATCGTGGGATATATAGACGCTCGGCAAATACTTAAGATCATTTTCACAGGAACAAATTTTACTCTACATTCACGATTCATTATTTTCACATAGAATAATTTCTTTTGGCTGCTTTGCTTCATCCCTGTCATTAACCATTCCTCGTGTCTATAATGAAGAAGAAATTTAGAAGTCTAACCATCAATAAAATAGATATCTTACGTAGAAAACCTCTTCCAATAGAAGACATAACTCCGAACTCTACCTATCAAAGTTACCTTGCTGGGAATAAATCGGAACGCGTTATGTTCAGATAAGTCAAATAAACCTTCACTTTCTCCATCGAGAACCCAATACAAAAGCAACTGAACGAAAACCAAAAACCAGTTTATAAACTGCGTAATGCATGTAAGTCCTGAATAAGTCGGGCTCGATAGGTAAGCACATTTCCGCGATAAACGAAAGTAAAAATAGAAGTCCACTTCTGAAGAACGTTTCGATCAAAGTTTTATATTCGTTTGGACCTTGAGAGAACTCCACGTCGAGGATTCGTCGTTCCTCGTGTTAAAGGATATCGTTCGATCCAGTCGCGTTTGGAGGTGAACGATATCATCGAAGCAGTTGGTTACGATGATGTATCGCAAGATCTCAAAAGCATCTGATTTTACCAAAATCGTAAGAACGATGCAGATTTTTCACCAACCACCAGAGGGAAGCTTGTCTTTCAGTTGGCATTTCTTTCCCTTTGTTAATCGCGCATCATTGTCCAGTCTCAGTTGGTCGTCAATGATGTTACAAGCGAACGATTACATAGTTCGTAGCCTTTTACCTCGCCAACAAATTAGTGTTGATTCCAAGGCGAAACTTTAGTACATATATTCGTACGTAAATTGTTTTGAAGCTTTTTAAACATTGCGAAAATAGTGAAAGAAGAAGTATCTTAGACGATCACAGCATTTGCGAATATACAACAGAAGAATTATTTCTTAAACTATTAAAGATACAGTTAACATATAGATATTTACTGTTCTTCGCAAAACACTTTCAAGCGAACAATCTTTCTTAGTTAGGTTTGCGATAGTTTGAGAAATAATTATATAAATCAATCGTACTACGTTTACACATATATGACGTTTTCCTAAACTGCAGCATTTTATATAACAAAATAGTAGCTAAATAAAATTCACAATGACCAAAGCAAAACAGAACGAAACAACGTATTTAAGAATTTTCAAATACTAATGACATCGACATAAATATAGACCAAGCACTTCTATCGACAGATAATCGATAAAACGATAATTAAAAGCCGCTAATCGTTAGAAACGAGACGCATTAGAAACGTTTGCAGTTGGTTTCTCCTAAAAATGGAAGAGAAGCTCTACGAACGCATCGAGGAGAAGATGGATACATAGAACACAAGCGATCACGTAATACAATGATTTATCTGTAGTCTTACGCGTCGCAATCCTGTGCCATTTATCAACGTTAAGGGATTCACGACTAAAGTTTCATCCGTCAAAACATTTGCTGAAGCTGCGGTTTCGAGGTCGTCAGGATCGAACGCCATCGAGTTGTTCCTCGAGCGTCGACCATAGATATTCCTCTCTTGTTCCTACACGAATTGTTTTGACTTCAAAATGCAAATTACTGATTCCTTGACTATTACGATAGAAACAGTACTAGTGTCTATTTTATTGAGCCGTTGGAAAAAAATTCGCCAAAAGAAAAGAACGGTAAAGTGGTAATTGTGTGGTTTGTTACGTGCATGCTGATTAAGTTGTTTAGTGTTAGAAAATGTATAATACATCGTCCCATTTCGTCGCAGTCATCTGTCGTTTTTTAATTTTTTGTTTAGTCCTTCAGCGGTTTATTGTACCATTATTTTACAACAACGCAATAATATCAGTCAGTGTCAACGATTACAACGTCTACGTATTAAGGTACTGTCGTAATGAAAGCTGTAGACTGTTGAACTAGAAGAGAAGCATAGAAATGTATGTTACACTTTATTAATTAAAAAACAAGAGAGTCTTTGTTTAGATGCTGTAAGCTGATATGAAGGGCACTCTGAACTCTTACCTCCAATGGCGTTCTAGAGGTCGTTTTTGAGGCTGGTATTTTCGTGTTGGTATTCTTCTGAAATCATACTTTTCGATTAGGACACACCATATTCTTTCTAGAATTCTATCAATCAGGATAATAACGCTAATCGTTATACGCGTATTAAGTTTTTTCCATATATTGCATATATCATATGTATATTGATTCGGAAATAATTTTAAATATTTCACAAGACATAGAAGAAACTGTGTGTGAAACGTGTTTAAAAAGAAGTAAAGTGTTATATGACTAGTCGTTCGCGTGTAAGACTTATTACTTATTACACAATGAAATTAATTGAAGTAATGAGACAGTTGAGAAATCGTTCGTTCGTAATGGGAGTGACAACACTTAAACATTCTTTAAAGCTGAAAGCATACAATTTCTTGTTTTAAGTTCTCTATTCTTCGATTGATGCAGTTTTATTACAAGTACTATTCATAGTGTTACCACTTCCTTTGTAATTCAATAATTATGTTCGAGTACACATATCTCTCTCTATAAAGCTATCTATATTTCTTTTTATCTGATAAAACTGCAAACTTATAGGATATTTCGCTATTGAAATGTAAGCTTAATTCCAATTAAAAAATCCAATTAAAAAATAGAACTCACCAACTGAGTTAACCTCGCCTTAAACTCAGGCGGATAATTATCACTCTCTTCAAGTGCCGCGGTCACCTTGCCATTTCCAAAGGTTTTGTTGCCTCTTCTGTAGCTCTTGGTCGTGGTTTCAGCCACCGTGGAACTCTCGTCCGTCGTTTGCAGCTTCTTGAAGCCTCTTTTCGTGCCAAACGTGGAACTTTCGATAGTTGTTATAGCTTCGGTGCTGGTCGATTGTTCGTTGGATGGCACCACTTCGTTCGTTTGATCCCTTGGCGAAGGCACGATCGTCTTCGAAATATTTTCAGAGTTAAAATGAGCTGGTCGCCTCCTGAGCGTCCAACCTGGATTTCCATGCGACTGGGAATCGTTTTTCCACGAGACAGTTTTTCTAGACTCTGTCACGTTTGCGGATCCTTCAGGCGAGGGTTTTCGACCTCTGAACCCTAGTCCGTGATTGAAAAAATCCTCTTTCTGTTTTCTACCGTGACTTCCGCTTCTGCCTCTTCCTCTACCTCGTCCTGATGCTTCGAGGGTTGAAGCAGAAGTCGATAATGGTCTTGATGTTGCTCTTGGACTTGGTGTAGTCGCTAATCTTATAGTCGTACTTGTTATTTCAGAATCGGTGACTGTTACGTCGGTAGAAACTGTTGTATCTGATGCAACAGTTGTAGTAACATCTGTTTAAGGAATTTTTATTTAGATAATTTCTATTATAAAATTCTATTTTATTATATTCTTCTATAGATCTTCTATTATAAATTATATTTCTATAATTTTTATTTATATTAGTTGTATAATTTATTATTTATATAAACAAAATTTAATATTTTATAATATAATTTCATTCTTTACAGCTAATTCTAATTACATAATTAACTGTTACGTGTAAAACTGGATGTTTCACTTTCAAGTAAGATAAATGAACCTTTTTATGTACCATTAAAATTATTGCATTAAAATTCAATCTACAATCAGGTTATCAAATATTCTTTTAACAGCAAGACTATATTTAAATTATTATTAATGATTAACTAATTATCTCACCCATAGTAATAGGTGTGGTAACATCCGATCTTGACTTGCCTCTCGATCTTCCACGCATATCCTGAGTATCCTGTCTACGACTGTCGATAGCTCTTGGAGTAACATCGGGAATTCTCGGTCTCCTATCCGAAGAGTTTCTTTCCCCAGCCACTTTCCGCTTCACATTCCTTTCTGAAGCACCGTCCGAAATAGGTTTCGTATTATTTTCCACGTTTCTACCTCTAGACCTGGATCTAGATTCATTCACAGAATTCTTCTTGATCTCGGAACCTCTGGAACGTTCTCTGGAAACCGTATTCCTTCTCGAACTAACAATCTGTTCGTTAGCTTCTGTCGTCGTAGAATCACTGAACTTTGAAGATCCTCTTGGAGAAGCAGATCTGGATGATCCAGAAGCCTCGGAGTCGTTCGACCGTCCACGACTTTTCGATCTTTCGAATCCTGTCCGACCGGATCTGGATGATTCTTTAGCGTCCGATCTTCTCTGAGAAGCTACATCAAATCCAGTGGTTACATTCGAAGCTGGATTTCCTGTTTCACCTACAGTGAGAGGAATATCGACTCTTACACTTTCGGATTCTGATAAAAGAGGATCTGGACCTCTTCGAGCAATAGAATTATTTTCCGCATTGTTCACCTTCGATCTACCAGATCTGGTACTCCTTTCAATCTTTTCTGTAGTCGATCTACCTCTACTTTCTCTTCTAAACGAAGCTGTAGTGGTTTCAACGTCCCTAAATTTCTTACTGTTGTACCTTCTAGACGTAGGGATTTGTGTCTTTAGATCTTTCATCGAATAAGTCGTTTGAATCTTTCTTCCGGTTCTAGACCTCGAAGACTCCGTGGTTGCCAGGAACACGGATGGACCTTTGTTGTCCAATCTCTCAGTGACAGTTGAATTATTCGCTCTTCCATTGGACGTTCTTCGAGAAATGAATTTTTGTTCATTATTTTTTAACTTTGTTCCTTCGTTGCTTTCAGAAAAATATCTTTTGCCGTCTCGTCTGTTAATCGTTGGCTCTATCCTTTTAGTTTCCTCGAATCTTTTGCCTGAAGTTCTTCTCGGCTCGCTTGTGACATCTGTTGTTGTTGAAATACTTCCCCTTTCGGTCGTTCTGATCGTTCTAACGGTCGAATGTTCGCTCGTGTCGAACTTTGATTCTGAATTGATCACAGAAGCTTGGATCGTTCTTTCGAAATTCGAGAGCGTTTTCGATTGCGCTGATCTGTCCCAATTCGTTTTGGATCTCGATGGCGGCGAAGATGATATTGTGGTTGCTTCCTCCAGTGATTTAGAATTGAATCTCAAAGTGCCACGATTTGTAGCTTTATGATCATCGATCTGAACAAATTATAACCATTAGCATATATTATTTTATACTGTTAGTAATTTTTAATACAATAGTATTTTTATAGTACTGAGATTAGTATTAAATTACTCGCAGATCCAAAAAGTTTGTTGTATTTGCCTAAGACAATTTTCCCCCATCACATTCAAGACGCTTGGATGCATTCTAACGGTATAACACCGATACGTCACGGCGATTTAATTAGTTATATTATCTGTTCAAACAGTAATCATTAACGCAACGTGCCTGCATTCCGTGTTTAAGTCGGTGTTTTAAATAAATTAACTCTACACTAGGAAATTCATTCACAATCAGACCCAGACTGCTTTCGATTTGGTTCAAACATTCAAATTTATTCAAATGTATGCATTACACGATCTCCATTTTCATGGTTAAACTTCATAATAATCGTCGCGATGACAGGGAAGAATGGATCGTTGATTTCAGCGTTTATTAGACCGACGTTCATTAGATTCTGGTTAGTGAAAATTGTCGTTTAATCAGATATTTCGCTATTAACTACCGGTTTTGAAATTGTAGAACGATCGATTTGCGGAGCAATTTATAATGCATCAGAATGCGACGAATCTCATTATCTATTTCCATAATGCGACGATAACGCGACGATTTCGCGTGTAAAGGATGTTGCATCAGCGGTTCGACCACGATCGCGATCGATGATTCTTTTGTAAATCCTGTTATGAAGATAGTCGACATTATATACATATACAAAGTAAAGTCGATATACAGGATCGCCGAGGAAAAACTTTATCGTGTTACAGGTGAGCTCCGATGAAGAATGTTGTGCCACGTAATAGGTGACATTTGCTTTGACGATCCTAACGTCGATGAGACAAAGTTAATATCCTTAATAGGCTAACAGATAATTTTAACACGCTCGCGCTTGTTTTGTTCCGTGTAATAGAATGTATTAATTATAGAAGGTACATATGTATATCGATATACAGGGTGCCTTAAATTCTTTTTCACAAACGATACTAGAGTGGTTTGCTATACTAGGGAGTAAAAGTAAAAAGAAAATATTATAATAAATATATGTATATGCCGACACTGTCAATGAAAAGTGTGAGGCAATATTGATATTTTTAGTTGGGAAAACATGTGGCAAAGAAAAAGCGGGAAGCGAAGGGAAACAAACTGCTGATGGATTATTACTACATCAGGAAGAGAGAACAGGTTCATGAGATAAAGTTAAGGTGAAAGCATCATGCTTGAGTAAAATGCAGGAATATTTGCAACTGCTTTGACTTTTTAGAACAGATTATTGATGTTCTTGGGAATGTTGCAGATTAGATTGTGAAATAGTAAACGGAGTTAATGGTTCTCTATGATGCTCTACTACATGCACTGTAATTATTTACAGTGCATGTAGTAGAACATCACAGAGAACCATTAGCCCCGTACATAGAAATGTATGTACATCTTCGAAAATGTTAAAGGTGAAATAGCCAAACTGATAAAAAATCTACAATATTTCCGCACTATGTTGAACTATTTCTACTAAAACTATGTAATTATTGAAATTGAATCGAAATTTAGATCATATAAGCTCGCATGAACCGATATTATTCTGGTTATAGTTAATCGAATAGTAGAAATGTCAGAAATTGAATTACTCTATTAAATCGTGAAAGAATATGCATTAAATATTTATCAGATATTCGCCGAGAATAGTTAAAAAAAAGTTAATAAGTTGACGTTTCATCGTTTAAACAGATAACCGGTATTCATCTTGAATTACAATTCTTCCGTGTCTAACGACAATAAACGACGTTATAACTAGATTCGTGATTTCATTTACTAATCGTTCAGTTCGATCATTGCTAATCGTACCTTCAGTCACGAAATTAATTTGCCAAAAAAAGACTCAAATTTTGATTTCCAATTCCTAGAGAACCCACAATTTTTGTGAATTTAATTACACTTTCAGTTGAGAAGATTAATACAAGAAAAGACCGTCTCTTTGATCTTTCCGTATTAAACTGTGCAAGAAATTAATTGACAAAAAAGATATCGTGAAATAGAGTTCTGAAAGTAGTACTCGTTGCCGGACTGTTATTTTCTTTCCGAGTAGTTAAACATAACATATCAAATAGCAGCAGTTACTATAATTTTCCGTTGTGTTGGCTACGTTAGCGGAAACTTTGTCTATTAGTTACACTCTTTCAATTGCAACAACAAATCAATGCGACTTCTTGAGATTTCTCAACAATAGTACGATAGATAGATAATTAATAAATTTGACTTTTAAACGATACAATTTTCATAATTAGAGTTTAATAGATAACTTATTCTTCTAAGAATGAATCATTCCTTGGTTCCTTGTACACGTGCAACATTATGATTACATTAGCAACGATTCAGGGTAAACATTATCATATGTTAACATTATTCTATATAGATCCTTCCTAAATCATTTCCTATAGAAACTAAGCTTAAAATCTAACATTGTTGATACTCAGAGTATCATCGCATCATACTGTTCTATGGAACTAATAAAATAAAAATTCTTACAACAAAATTTGAAACAAATATCGTTGCATCACGCAATAATGACGCATTGACGATAAAAAAAAAAGATAGTTCTATCGTTTCTGCAATACGAATAACCTCCACAACCACGGGTCAAGTGGCTGTATTTACCTAAGAATTTTTTAAGCATTATAATACAAAGACAGTGATACTTCGACGTGGCTTGGTGTTCCAGTTTCGTTTATCCTTATCTGTCCATAAGGTAGACGTAGCGTGGAATCGACACTGAAAGTAAAAGTCGGTGTTTCACGTCACGTTACCTAGTCAAGCATGCAGCCGAACTCGAGAACAGCCTTAAACACGGCTGGCTGAATGCGCGACTAACTACTGTAAATAGACCTGCAAAATAACGTCTCTGCTGAGTTTCCCAAGCACGAATCACTTCTTTTTCGCGACATTTTTGTCAGACCAGCTGAAATCAGCTAGATAGAACGATTCGACAACAAACTGTTTTATATAGATATACTTCTCCTCCTTTAAACAAAAGAGCGAAAGGACAGGTATCGACAAGGAAGACGATCGAAAGAAGGGGTAAAAGGATCTATCGATCGATCTTCTCGATTGTGAAAGGTGTGTTCTCAAGTCCTGATAAAAGGAAAGACGAATCTCGATAGAAGTGAACGCACTTTCGCTGGATGAGACTCGTGACATGAAACCTTCCCATTCTCGCTCAATTAACTTGGCTATGATTCAAGCGAGCATAGTTACTTGTTGAATCTGAGAATCAAAGAATTAGTATAGATTACTGCAAATAAAATGATAAATTGCTACATGAGTTACACTAGTTGTTCCTCATTTGGCGCACGATATTAATTTCAGGGTTGAGAAATTTTGCCATTTATATCATGTATGGTAGAATGCATTATGTTTTATCTGGTCTGAAATCCAGCACGTGCTTTTATTGTATTTTAGGCATATCTAAAGTGATTTTACGCATTTCGTAATTACAACTTTGTGGACTAGTTTTAATATTAGTTTCTAGCTGGTTTGGTTCATATATTCTAGAATACTACTTTCCATATGTGTCCTACTAAAGATCTTCTTTTGCTGCAACGGTTAATAAAAATTCATCAATCAAGCTTTACTTGTTTAACATAAAAAGAGAAATTTTATTCTGAGATGACCTCGATTTTAATACCATATACCGAATAAGAGACGTCTGATGAAAACGATAATCATCTGTCAACGAAATTCATCAAGTTAACTTTCTTCGCGAAATGCAAATCGAGTATTCAAACTGAAGATTTGCAAAAAGATCACCATTTTCCTTCAATCTCTTTTTATACAGCTGAATCAATCCATTTTCAACTTGTGAAATGTAAATCACTAAATTATACTCTATGTACTCTATGAATTCTGAGAGGCCACTAATTATATTTTCACAATCTGCCATCAATAACGGAGATCCCGACATATCACCCTCGAGCAAAACGAGGTGTACCCTAGAATCCTCTGAAACTGAGTGAAGATATTTGAAATTGCACAATGAGCGCGCAAGTGAAGTTGAAAAATCGCAAAGCGCGTAGGAAAATTAACGCTATGAATAATACCAGAACATTGCCATTCCGTCCTACATCGCAATTATGTCCGCGCTCGCTTTCGAAACAAAGCGAAACAACAATTTTCTTTATTTGGCACAAACCAGTCAAAATGGTGTCCAGATCGGATCTACATAATGGTAATATGGATATTCGCATAAAACTGTATCTGGCTAGCGACAATGGTGTATCTAGCTAACAGGAGAAGCATGTGAGAAATACCGTGAAGGTGGTAGTGTTATTTTCTAATCTCTTTAACTCTATCAAGTATGCGATTTATCGTAATAGTTTTAGGAATTATTAAGCTAAATCCTTTTACGATATTTAACTTATTGAACAAGTTTATATCTCCGACATTTTCGTATTGGTATGTACATAACGTTAACAGATAAATATCAGACATAACATAATTTGCCTAATTTCTATTCTTAAATATTATGTATCTCTTCGTATTTCAATCGTCGTACAATCCGAGTACAATTATTATTTTCTGATTTCAAAATAAAATAACGGTTGTAATTGCCGCGAAATTCATACAAGTAGGACAAAATTAGATGATTCTCTATAATTGCACACTTTCTTACGCTTTTGTAATCGCTATTAACGTTCAAAAGGATTTCCCAAGAACTTTCCTACGAACCAATAAATTGATCCTTTAAAAAGCTGAAATCAAAGTGCAGTTTCTCCCATTTCTAACAAACGTGTGATATTCGATTATTTTTTCCGATAAGATAAAAAATCAGCAAGAGATAATCTTGAATTTTTCCATTCGAACGGCTGTACGTAACAATGAAGATCCTTGCAACACGAATACCTCCCCTATGTAATTACAAATTGCCTGTTTATTTGCGTAATTGGAAGACACGAAACGAGATTCTTGCTAGTTAAGGGAATCTTCGGTCGAACTCTCGCCATTGGTAATTTCAAATACATCTCCGGCGATTATGAACATGCAATACAATATGTAACAATCCTGTAACGGGAAATGGCAAACATAATTGGGCTTGCACGATGTTCCAGTAATTAGAAAAAATGTAACTATAGTTCTGATGTGAAAGATTGGTTCGATTCGTATGTGTAATCTTTATTACATGCAATGAAGTAACATTGTTACGCGATTAATAGGCCAGATATAATTTATTCCTGATAAAAGAAAAATAATAGATTCAATAATATGTTGCATAAAACAGTTAACAGGCTTTGTGCACAAGAGATAAAGTAAATATCGTATAATAAAATAAATAAAAATGTTGCATTCTCTATAATTCAGTTTCTATCAAAGATGTTTTTATATTTTTACAAACATTGCACTGAAAAGTAAAACTTTATTACGCGTAATTAGTACAAACGAATTACTGAATTTTATGTTTAAATGTTTGAAATTGACTGTAACCTTACCTAATCACTTATCATCTAACAAAACAAAAGTAAACGGTTTTAACAATCTTAATGTTTGTCGACGCTTGCGAACAAATTTGAACTTCAATCATAGTCAAATTACTTTTACAATAATTACGTCATGACATCGGTATCATATAATTCCCACATCTTATCTCAAAATTTTGGTAGATAACAAGAAGAATCTGCATACTGTACCATGTCGAAGGTTACATAACTTAGATATTGAAATGCATAAATCTTATTTGTAACCATTTGTATCATCGACAATATGATTGAATGAAAATAGAAATAATCCACATGGTCTGTTATTATTTATTTGAAGCCAAACTTTCCTGTTATCATGTCCTATGTTATTATGTACGTGTTGTCGATATAGCAGCGCAATCGTATGTAATATCGCGCGCTGCAAATTATTGGAAAAGTGTATTACGCTGACAACGGTGAGAGGCCGATTCATATCCTCGAAGGTAGACCGCTTCGCCAGTGTCGAACCAACTCGCGAAGGACACTACCCGAGTGTCCAGAATCAACCAGAATTTTGTTCTCCTTGAAGACATGTCTTCAAGCATTTTAAATCTCAGACCCTTATATGTATTTTCCTTTTTTTTCTTTCTATTATTTAATTTGTTTCAAACGGGTGAAATTACCAATTAAAAGGTGCAAATTGTTATTCCATTGAAATTTACATACATCGGTAAAATAAACATATACTTCATTCTAGACTTAAGAGAGAGTCAAAAGATATCCACCGAATTCGAAGCGTTGGTAAATATTCTAAAATCTTAAGCGTCTTAGGATTAATTGAATAAATGACGAATATACCCATTACCCCCTTATAATAGTTTTTTTCCAAAACTGATATAACTGACTAATGCCTACTTTATTTTAAGTATTCAGAATTTATAAGATCAAAACTTACCGTTCTAACAACTTTTGATTTTTTGTTATCTTTCCCCATTGTGAAAAGAAGGCTACATGTCATTTACATTTAACCGTTGAACGATATAAATAAAAAAGAACAAAAGTGTTCGTCGTCAATGATCGATACTTGAGCGTATTGTCCTTGGATTTCGACAGGGCTCTGATTTGCCAGTTTGCATCTCAATTTCGATGGAAGGTGTACTTTCACCGTCTAGACTTCCGACATCGGTGAATCCGTAAAAGACAGCTGATTACCTAGCGGTTAAGACTACGAAACCGACAGGCTCCTAAAGCCAGAGGACGATTATCACCGGTTCAACCATCTCGATTTAACCAATAAGAAAGCTCTGGCAAGAACGGTGAATTATTCATGGAATTATTAAATATTTTCCACGTCGCTTGACTCCATGATCCGAGACATGGACGCGATTTCACCTAATCAGCACTTCTCACTGTAACCAGAAAATGATGGAACAATCTTGCGAAATCTTCATAATCATTTATTCAAATTCTAGCTAGATCCCAAATAGATATTATCTTGAAGACTAGATGCTATCTTACGGATAAACATTGAAAATGAATTATTATTAATCAATCGTTTCTACCGGATTGAATCGAAGCAATCAGTATTTAAATGCTAGTACTAAAGCTATTGTTCACATTGATACTATTGATCAATCAAAACCGTTACAAAAAGAAAACCTCACCTGAATTTAAATATCTTTCTTGTATCTGACAACACGTACATGTGACTGCAATCAAGTTGGAATAAATGGAACAACGATAGTTAACAAAGAAAAACTTGGACAAAATCCACAACCGGGTTTCGTAACGATTAAACGACAAATCAGGCAACGCATTGACCTAATAGATTTAATGAAATACATCTAAGAAAAGGTAGGCAGAATTGCGCAAGAAAATGTAAATTTCAACCTCTTCATTGAGATCATTTGTACGAGTGGCAGACGTTAATATGCAGAAGCGACCTGAAAAAACTGGTTCACAAACACCAGGGTGTGGTTCCTGTTGGCCCCGTAAAACGATCCACGAGATCCTTTCCAAGTACGATTTTTTTTTTTCAGTATCAGACTTTTATAAGGAACTTCGACGATTTCTCACTTCATACATACGTATATTGTACATGATACAGTTTAAAAGTGTCTTATAAAATATTTTTATTAAAAAGGTACGAATAAAAGAATTTATAATGATTTTATCTGTCTTAATCACTAGCTATGTAAATAAAATATCGTGACGCGATACTTACAAGCATTAAAGCAGTTTCGGCTTTTTTAAAATTCTATTCTATTCTCGTAAAATGTGACACGTTTCTTAAATTTTACTTTATCCTATATCACTCTTTAGTTTAGTCTAGTCGATAATATAGTAATATAATTTCTCTTGAGAGAAACGTAGAAATTTCAGCTGACAATCTTAAAATTTGCACAGTTTTAATTAAAATTCAAATGATATTGGAAAGTTCGTTTCTCTTCATATGATGGAGATACAAGAAGCGTATTCGGAAACGAAAGAGAAATTGGAGGAAGCGAATTAAGCATTTCTCTGATAGTGGTATTAAAAAAGCTAGATCCGTGGACTCGAGATGCCGCAATTTTTATATAATTCGAATTCCTCAGGCACACGATCCGAGAGCAGGGCCCCGTAATGTCACAAAATGGATTCTAGAGTCACTGCGTTCTACACGCAACGTGAAATTGACAACTTAAGCAATTCACTTGGAACATTATGTTATTCTACATTCACTCTAGTCGGTCCGAATTTAAACCGTTCCTCGATCAAAAGATGATATCATTTCCCAGTACTTCGCCGTAATAAGTAAGATCTTTTAAAGACAATTGTTTTAAGAATGATAAATAACAATGGAATTGGACACGAAAACAAAATGATGATTCGATTAAACGAATTTTGCATTGAATCGCATTCTATCAAAATCACAACGACCTTTAACACAATTTCAAACCACAAACCAGAACGGCATCAACTTTCTACGGTGCCGCAAGCAACATAGGTCCCCTTCATCATTTACCTCTACACACGATTTATGAATCGCAAACCCACTAACAGTCCTATTATAGTTTTTTCACTACGTAATAAGTTGATCGAAACCGCCACATATTTGCGATAGCACTGTGGGAACCAAGGTGCTTAATACAAAATTTATATACAGCATTGTCAATTAATAAACTAAAATACTTCTCATGTACATGGAATATCTAAGTATTCTATCGATTTTATCTGTTATTCAAAACTAACTGCTTTTATTATTGTAATTTACAGACACAAACTAGTTAGAACTTAATTTAAAAGATCGTGAAAAAGAAATTGAATATGAGTTAAATAAAATATGCAACCAAGAAGTAATACATACGTCTATCATTTGGTCGTTTCTGCGCTTAGCGGAGTCGATCGATACCGCAACAAGTGCAATTGAAACATTAAGCAAGATTCACGTTGAAGGACGCGAATTTTCAACGTAAGAAATTTAGCAAGACGTGAGCAGTAGATTAATTGACGTGATTTAACAAAGCGTTTCAATCGATTTCTTTCTTTAATATTGAGATTACTACACTGAAGGTATGTTATACACAAACAAACATAAATAATTATATACTTGATACTGCGATTATACTTAATCAGATGATTGATTAAACCATTGAATAAATTTAAATCCACTTTTTTCATCTTTCAAAGAAATCTTCTTGACATTTGTTATTATTATTATTATGTCATCTCACGTTTGTATCATTCCTCGTGTTCAAAATTATATGTACTGTGTAAAATAGCATCTGTAAAAATCAAGACAGAAAGCAATATTGGCATTCGTTCGAAATAAAATTTTTTTTTAGTTTCAGAAATGTCTGTATATTACACAAATGCAGGAATCGTCAAAGAGTAGTGATTCGAAAATGAATGTGGAAGAGATCGATTGTCGCGTCATATTATGTGATCACTTTCGACTTAACTATCACTTCCGACGTGCAACTTCCGCCTTTCCTCTACATTTACATATCGCAGATCTTGGCCGAAAACCAGGAATTTTATCAAACATTATTATCCTTTTTTTTATAAATAATATTATCATCAAATTAAGAATTTAAATTCTATGAACTCTTTCCATTTGGATCTTTTAAATCTTATACATTTCACAAATTCGTAACTCATGTAAAGTGTTAAATACGTTACGTTATTTTACAGACCAGGTTTCTTGATGCATGAACATTAACTGCTTTCAGCGTAAAATTCACGAGTAGTCTTCCGATTCACGATCTTTAACGAAGAGTACTACAAGTTGCGGTTCTAAAGCAGCGAGGTCATTATGAATTATGGAAATCACAGCGTTAGCATGAATTATGCAGAGCTCGCTATTCACACGTTAGACCTAATTTCCAATCACGCTAATTCGGACTACAGATTATCGTGATCCTATGAATTATGAAACTACAATATGCTAATACTACAATTTCTGAGCTCGCGCTATTACTTGATATTACATCCATAATCATTCTACGTTGAAATTGATAACTAATTTACTTATAAGTGTAAGAGTGTACATCATTTCAAGAAAATGAAGAAAACATGCTGATTACTGACGTTCGTCAAATTAGAATTATTTATTCTTTGGTCATAGATGAATTCACTAAAACTTGATATACGTATACATATATATGATTTAAAGCACTGGATGCATGATGTGTAATTACATAAGGACTAAAAATCAATTACACATGAACCAATCGAACCAACTTAATTACGAACAGCATAGTTGTCGAAGAAATGATTGCAAATCCAATCGGAGAATTCATGGCGCCATATTGCACGATATAGTATGAAGCAATTTTCCAAGAAATGAAATGATTCAACGAACGTCTTATCTCTCTGTTATCTAAACATTTTACATCTATCAAAAACGAAATTTTTCTATTCGTTTCGTCGAAGAATTTCTCTCTATTGCGCATAATGCTCGAAAAAATCTACGCGATAAATCTCTACAAAGAATAAAACAATTTTAATCGTACGAGATACCAAGCCTATCGAGAAACCGGAAACGAATTTGCACGAAGAAGCGGTGTGCAATAACAGAGCGAATCCGTGATGAGAATCACCGATTAGCTTTGTTTCTTAAAAAAAAAAAATGAAACTGAAATTAAAGGTAAATACCGTGGTCTCAACACGCGTGTGCTCAGCACGAAAAGTGCAGAATCGCACACGAGCCTGCATACAATGCGAGAAAAGAGAGTCCGTCGACAATGGTGAAAGAAGAATACGGAAAATTAGACAGTGCCAGAGGATCGACGTGAATCGCTTTTACATCGGTCAACTGTGGAGAAATCAAACAGAAGTCTGTCCAACCGTATGAAACGTGAAATAATTACGTCGGTTGTTTCTTTATTTCACCTTTATGCGGTGCTCTCGATTGCATGATTTCTGTGAAGTTACAAAGGAACGCGGAAACATGCCGGTGTGTAACTCTTCTGAAATGCAAACATTTCTTTTGGTCAAATCGTCATAACTTAACGAGACATACGACAATTTCAGCAATAATAACTTTCAGAGTTCGCTTCAGGGAAAATAAATAATACTAAATTACAGACTGACTTGTTACGTAATGTTTCATAATGGGCGCTATTTATTGTTAAATAAGTGGGAATTAAGATAATTCGCGAAATAGATATTTGGTATACGTATTGAAATACATTAAACAAACGATACTGGTACTTATTGCTTCGCTGAATTCGAAAATGATTAGTCTTAAAAATGTGATAAATCAGAGATAAAACGAATGATACAGAATAACATGGAATATCGCAAGATAAATGAAATGGCATAAGGTGAAGAAAAACATCCTTAATGTTCCTAGTAAAATACATATAATACCTGATACACGCAAAAAGATAATTCCACGTTAAGGGTTTTCTACACTAACCAAACCAGAGATAGAAACAAAAAAGACTACAACGACTCCTGGAGTGTGTGTAACACTTATTGATAAGTAATTATCCCAGCGATAGCAACAGAAAAATCATGAGACGTAACATGGATAAAAACATAAAAAATAAATAACGCCGCGGATTTCAGGAAGTCAGTCAAAGTAAACGATGCAGAAGAGACGCTTTCTCCGGTGGAAAATCTGATTTAGATTAGGCTTATGTATGCTTGTGCAATACATCGTGCTGCATACATCGGCGAGCACATATACTTGTATAAAACTTTACACGGCCAATAAACTTGCACCGGTGTAGATGGGTGCACTTGCTCAAATGGAAAGGTTCGGCAAACGCATCGCACTATTACTGACAAATGAACGTCATTTGCATTAGGACAATTAGGTATGCGATATCTGGAAGGATGGAGACGCGAGTCTGTAAATAACTGTAAATAACTGTAAATAACTTAAGTATTCTGGAAGTACTGGCAATATTTATATTATCGTAAACGAATTTGTATTTGAGATATAACATGAAGGATGATATGTACCTAGAAAAATTTGGAAAATTCGAATACTGGCTTTCGAAGAATGGAAAAAAAGTACAAGAAAAAAACGACTGAGACTACTTTATGAAATTGAATTATACGTTAATGTACACCA
This sequence comes from Bombus pascuorum, assembly GCF_905332965.1. Taxonomy (NCBI): domain Eukaryota; kingdom Metazoa; phylum Arthropoda; class Insecta; order Hymenoptera; family Apidae; genus Bombus; species Bombus pascuorum. Next base: position 1,218,503 of record NC_083493.1, on the reverse strand, counting down.
TGGCCAAGCCAACTTTTATTGCAATCGTTCATAATTTCCTCCTGAGTATAATTAGAACGACAATCGCCGGCAAACCACAAAATAACTCGCCTCAACAGTGATGCAACAGAATACACGGAATGTAATAGGTTAGTGTAATGGAACATATTGAACGTAACTACACCTGCAACAGGATTAAAGGCAAGAAATATAAGTAGGCATCTGCTCTTGGTTTCCAGCATTAACCGTCCTCAATGGTGAACAAGCCACGAAAAAATTTTTATTTGATGTATCATAACATTTGGATCGGCAATTGCGTCATTACTACTTGAAATTGTTGGTGAAAGAATTTCCAAAATTCTGAATTGAGAAATCAATATCACTATCTGAATAAGAAAATAGATGATAGAATATTTATTTTTCCCCGATACTAAAGGACATGATTAATTAAAAAATCATAATTTGTCATTTGAATAGAATTTTCTATCCAATGTGAATCATCGCAAGAGAACAATGACACAAGTCAGATTTTCGTATCACCAATTTATCGAATAATAAAGCATCATAGTTAACTCTAATAGTACATAGATAACTCAATGAAATACTTCTATCTTTAATACCTATAATACATATAATCTTTGATTAATTGAAAGCAGTTTTTACTAATATCGAAGGCCTTTTTCCTTTCACGCGTTTCTGACTTTTTCACGCTTAATTTCTATCATTATGCGTTCCCGCATAGAGTAATTACTTAAAGCTACTTGACTATATGTATATGTTGATTAAGGTTATTGCAGGCACCGTTATACGATATCAGAATACAACATTATGAAAACCAAAGGTCATACAATGAAATATTAATACGTAAATATTGCAAGTTATAAATAATATGATAATGCTATACAAAAAAAACCATTATATAATAATATAATTATTGTAGTTCTATTGATTTACAATTTAATAGCTAAAAATGTAAAGTGGTAGTAAAAATTTATGAATGAAACAACTATGTCAGGAAAAATACACCAGCTGTTTTTGTGAGGTATCTAAGTAACGTGTGCAACAAGTAAAGTAAATCTATGGGAATCGTGCCTCAGATATCGTATTATGATACTACTTTACGATTTAATTCAATATTGCTACTTTATTATATTATTTAATAGGTTCCATGATTAATATTCTCGGGATCCCAGTCTCAAGAACAAGAACGGCATACAATACGATCATTCTTATTTGTAATACAAATTAGAACAAATAGTACGCAATACATTTTTACATCTATTGTGTTTTTTAAATATAAAACACTCGTGTTTCTCTTGATTTCTCTTTAACTCCTTCGCCTCAGAGAATTTATTCAGAATATACCCATCGTATTGTTACAAGAAATAAAATGTCCAAAAACCTATCGAAAAATTTCAATGTCACCATAAAAACTAGCTCCTTTCCAACTCTGTCTGCCTTGAATTTAAAAACTTTATTTTTATTGCCATGATTAACCTAAAATTTTATATAATTAATCTACTTAGTTAAATTAATTCAGCAAAGATGAATTTCGTTAAATCCGTTTTCACGATCGAGCGTTATGATCGCAATTTACTAAAACCTGTCAACAAACTAAAATAATATTCTTCGTCCAATCTGTGACCAATAAAAAACAACATTGAGTGAATTCAGAAATAGCTGATACGCTCTAATTTTTTTCGCGTCCAGCATTAATCGATCAAGGATCCTGCTATCTTTCCGATGAGACTGATAAGGATACTAGAAATCCAGTGGTAAGAGTAGACGACCTTGTACCGTGCACCTTATTCCACAAGACGATCTATAAATCCACGGATCGATGCTCGAAATGTTAATGTTGTCCATAATTATATGCAACCAGGGAGATGGATAATAACGGGATATTGCAAAGCATCGTCAAGCCTCATAAAAACCGTTCCAGATTTATAAACGTCTCTCTTTGCGCAATTTTTCCCTTATGTCTACTGCTCTGTCGTTTCTATATCTAAGGTTTACAAAAATTTCTCTTGTGCAACGACATATCGGTGAGTATACGGTCTTCTCGTTAGGTGGATGAGTGAGATGAGCTCTTAATGCGTTTTAGGTACGAGATATGAAGAAACGATAGTTTTCGATATACGCAATATTTGTCCGCTTGGATGATCTTAAATAATGTTTGCGCGTACGGAGGAAGGGAATATTTGTCCGCAATAAAGATTAGAGATCAATTTGTACTGATTCATCGACAGAGAAACAAACGACAACGATCGAATTCGGACATATTTCACGTTTGACGAATGATGTCGACTATAGTCTTCTGTCGCATTCACTACGCTTTATTTACAGATTTATCTTTTCTTCTGTGTTTTTGCTAGAAATCACCAGACGAAACTTGCAGAATGTTTTAATTCCCTTTGGAAAGACATATGGTAATTTATAACGGATAAACGTTATTAACTAAAATTAGACATTTTTTGAATAGTCATAGATAATTTTTTAAATAGATGTATAAAATGCTTACATGACAATAAAAAATTCGAACAAACTGCAGAACACAGATAACTTTCGTCACAAGTTATTCTACGCGCAATTTTAATTCGGCTTGCCACGAATCATCATTATAACGCGCGTATCCACAATTGTTCGACTTTCATTATTCAAGGTTTCACGCTCGTGTTCCCCTGATTATTATAACAAAGATCCACGTTTTCCGTATTTCTATTGTATAATTTAAACATTCAAATACAGATATTTCTCCGTCTTCTTTAATCATTATTATCTCACGATAAGGTCAATCTTGTATAACGAAGGCACGCTATATTACATTATTAAAGTAGCCAGCCCCTTCGTCGAAGAAACGAAATCCGCTGACCTCATCCTGCTGCTTCTTTTTTTCGCATTGCGATTCGATTACGCAAAACCGAGCAAGGAATACGAAGTGCCGTAACACGGGAAGCAACGCCTGTAATAGATGTGTAATTTAGATTAAGGATCGTGGATGATGTGCATTAACTTTCAGTAAGATCGGCCGACCTTTTCTCCTCCGAACTTCATCAACGAACAGCCAACGGAACTATTAATATTTCCAGACGAATTGCGTATTTGTACAAAAGGCATTCAACACCACGACTGTCCTATTTTTTTCTTTTTTTTTTTTTTTTATTCGAGATACGCTTAAATCTCAACATATTTACGAAATGCTAAATGAGTTTCTACTTTGCGCTAATCCTTCGAGAATCAGACCATCGAACTAAACTCAAGACTCGGAACTCATTTAACGTTGCAAAATACATTTTAGGACACGTTGTTGCTTGTCAATTAATACTCTATTTAGGATTAATAATAAAGTTCCAATAATTTTGCGTTACCCAATATTACATTTTATAATACGAAAGAAAACATCGCGGAACAAACAGTTATTTAACTTCTTCATCGATCAACTGCAAATGAAACTAATCTTGGTGCTGGACAAAACTTGTAGATTCTTAGGCTATTAATGAAACATTATTTACCTTTAGAGAGGCGTAAGTGTAACCACCATGAAAGTCGACCACTAATTATTTCTGGTCAATCACATTCCCGTTCGGAACGTATTGTACGAACGTTTAAATACCACATGAAACTTCCGCTACATGTACAATACAAATTGTCAAAATAAAATTAAATGATGAAAAATTACAACGTTTAAATGCTTATGTGCAGTGTAAAGGAGCGTATCGCCGCTACAATTGCATTTCTTTTTCCAAATGTAAATATCATTTCTCATTTCAAATCTGCCTGTGAATATCTACCATGAAATTTCTCGGGACTAGGAAAAGTATAAAAACGACCAATTTTCGAGCCGCGTGTGAACGTGTGAACGAAAATAACTACGTATCAAATTAATTAGTCGCATCTAGGATAATTACACCAGAATAATTGATCGCTCTAAACCGACTAGCTGACTGTTTTCACGATCCTGGCGTATTTAGCGAGCTCAGGTGACACCATATCGAAATCTAAAACAGATAATCCTACAAACTGCGCGCTCGCTGTAACGTATAAATTTTAATAAATAGTTGATATCTAAGTAGCTTATATAACGGGTGGATAGAATACAATTCTCGGTGATTTGAGGGAATGTTAAGAAAACTTATAAACTATTAGAAAAATAGTGGATCCACTGCAATTTAATAAATGATAGGCGTAGACTGTTTCCAAATTATTCCAATTTTAGTCGATGAGTACATAAATATCTATATCTTTAATTGGTCAAATTTCTGCTTATAAATAGCAGAATGAAATAGTTAAACTATAATCAACAATCTGACTCTCGAAGAAGACCGATAGGAATGTAATCGCATAAATAAGTAATATGACCTTCAGAGTGTTGAACTTAAAGTAGCAGACCGCTAGTTTTAATCGCTTCGTATTAATATTCACATTTTATTCATTAAATGAACCTGACATTAAATTCTAAGATCTAAATAAGTACAAAGCTTGGAACAACTATTTTCTATCACGCTCACAACAATGTCACTGTTCAATGACACGCATAATTGCGTCCGGTTGAACCGTTCTATCCACCGTCCACCGCTCCAACAGGCCAAGACTGTGCAAACGCCAGCTGCCACAGGGTTCGTCATGCGAAATTATCTACAGCGATTGGAAAAGCACAAAATTTACGAACACCCGTTGTATTATTTGCTATGAAAGACCGGCGCACGACTAGGCGTGGTCCACGCGAACCTGCAGTTCTCTTTCCTTCCTTTCTTTTCCTCCGCGTTCATTTCTGTCCGTATCTCTCGGCTATCCGCTATCGAGCCGCTTTTCAACGATACACTTGCGAGCTCGTTCGAGGTAAGCACGCAATGTAACCCGCCGGGGTTCGTACAATTTTCGGTTTCACCCGTAGTTAATAAGGTGAACTTCTCTTTTATAAGATATCAGATCTCAACGATTTTTATTTTTGAACTAATTTTTAAAATGACGCGAATTGTCATGTGTATTGATAGCTATTAACGAGTGTTTGTTGGATGTTCGGTTTCATTAGTTTTTAAACAAATTAGTAAGTAAACTGCTAATGTTTACGCAAATTTACATTTTTATGAATACAACTAAATAATTTAAATTCAAATGGAGATTTGTTTCCTCTTCTAAGTAATGTAAAGGTTGCTATTTTTTATACCTTTTTAATTATCCGTAATTTTCTGAACGCTTCTGTCGTGTTCTGTGAATCCTACCATGCGAATTAAACTTGACTGCAATTCAACCCCAATATCGTAATAAAATGAAAATGCATGCCAGTGACGATGATTCCGGTATTTACGCGAGTGAGCTGAAGCGTTTCAGCTATGATTTCGCGAGAGAGGTGAGAATAGGAAAGTAATTACGACAGAGAACGAAAGAACGAGGTATCGTTGTCGAATTCGAACTAGAACGGACCTTGATTGATGGATTCGTTTATGTTGTTAATTTCAAATACTGTTCTAACAACAGTACGTGTATGACAATGCTATGATATTGAAGCAAGAGTGCTATCAAAGTTAGAGACACTCGATGTATGCGATGATCAGTGTAATTGAGATTCAATGTTTGGCATTATTGATGACCATTGAAGGAAGATCATATGACAGAATTTTGAAATTCTTGTTATTTGATCATCTCGTAAAATTCAATAGTTTGAATAAACATAACGTAATAGGTATATTTCCCTTTCCCTTTCCTTCTTCGAGTGATTTAACGAACAACTGTAATGCGTTTGGCGCAACGTTAGAACCGATACCCGTTACTTCTACTTACGATTAAAACTTTCCAATCGTGGACACGTGACTAGGGGCCATGCTTATGACTTTGTTGGACGATGAAAGGATTCGCGACGGTCATTTTTGCAGCTGGCGAACACGTTCCGATAACCTTTGCGTTAGGGGAACGTCCGAGATGATCTTCGTCGTGATTGTACAGTGCAGAGCATCGGGAAATGGATTCGACGATCGGACAACTTTGATCTCTATCTTCCCTATACGAGGTGTATGTTTTGGAATAACAATAATGGGTTTACACAAGAATCTCGTTACGATTATGTTGTGAATGTTTATTTCAGCTTCAAAAGTAAACTGTGGTACTCGAGTTACGTGTAAATTCTAATCAAGTATCAATTATCACTTCGTAAATCAGAATTCTATTACTTTTTACGTTACCTTTATAAGCTTGAAATACGCGCTTCGAATAAAATTTCCATTAAATAGATCTGACATAACTGTTAGAATAAAATGTAAAGTTTATTAATCTCTCAAATAATCTTACTACAAGACACTCTAAAGAACCATTTTTAAATTATCTATTCACAGAAAAATATCAAAATCTCTTAACTTGTTTAAGAATAGAAAGATTCACAGCTTAGATTAAATCATTAACTGAAAATAAGACCAATAAGAGTGAAAATAAAGAAAAAGCAACTAGATTCATCTTTCGATCGAGAAAACAAAATAAAAAAAAGAAGTCGCGGCTCTATTAACGCTCATTTTATGGAAAGTGAATTCATCGATACCGGATACTTTCTATCGAGAAACCAACGCCACGTTTCTATCTTCTAAGTAATGTAATTAGTTTCTTTTGCTATTATAATTTTCTTCTCTCTGCCTCTTTTCAACCGATTTTGTTTAATCATTTTTTATGTTCAAACAGTTTCAAAATAACGCCTACCAATCCCATAGAAGTAAATGGTATAGCGTAAATTGCTAACTTCCAACCATGGTTTACCAACTTAGCAACTCACGTTTCTGCGCATTCACGTGATATTAAAGATTTTTTTCGATTGATAACCTCCCTAAATTGCATGACGCGATTAGGTTAACGTTACACGCGTCAAAGACCAACGGGAAACAGTGAAACGAGCACGATGAAGATGCGACTTAACGACAGGAAGCGAAGGAACGCGTCGCATTTTCCACGATAAAAACGCCTAGGATTTCCTTCTCGAATCACCGCTGTCATACAGGCCATTCACACAAATAACTTGCTTCCTTGATTACTAATTATCCGTATGCAGGTTCAATTACGAGACGTATTCAAATAACAAGGATTAATTCGTTCCACTAGTGCGGTAGCCTTCGTGGAAAAGAAAATAAGAAAAAAGTAAATTAACACCGCCACCTTACTAGACACGGTATCAGCAACAGAGTATCCTTGACACAAAATTGTGATAGAGGTACTCTTGGATCGTATTTTGAAGAAAAAAGATTACTGATAAGTATCGCGAGTAAATAGAAGGACAACTCTGTAACTGATTAAAAATTTGTATAACTAATGTATACGTGGCTTCGGTGAAAGTTTAAAACTTAACAATCTCTGAAATGAATCGATGTTTAAAATTAGAAACAAAATTGTTATGAATAAATGTTCAAGCAAAGAACACATTTAAAGAAACTGAAATAAAAAAAACTTATTAATGTATAAAGGGAATATAATCATTAATTTCTTAATCGGAATAGGATGCAGATATAAATCATGTCTCGAATAAAATAAAACTCTCCAGTATAATTTATAGTTTCAGTAACAATTACGAAAAGTCAAACCATTCATAAACGCATCCGATAAAAAAAATTCTGTTATAAAATCTTCCATAGCACCCTTTATATCTATACTAGAATGTAATATCTATTATATAATTGTTAAATGACATACGTTATCACATAATAAATTATACTCTAAAGATTTCCTACATTTTAAAAGTAACATTAATCAGTATAAAGTTATAATACTAAATCAACCGAAATCGTTTATTATGCGTTAAGACGTAATTAAGTTTTCGCTGCTATCTAAATGTAATCTTTATGCGGAATTGGTTCTTCTATTGTAATCATTTACTTACCTGAGTACTATGCTCGCGAAGACCATCGGTTGTGACGAAAAGCAGCACCACCAATGCCACAACCGTACACCACGAAAATCTTCGTACCATTCTGCAAAACAACATACTTCCTTTAGTTACATTTTTTCACTTATTGTTTCTTGATGGATTAACGTAGTATCTATAACAATTACCTATTTATATATTTTTATAGATACTATATGAATCTATATGATCTTCATCCCCTTTCTCGGATCACCCTATACGCAAGAACACATAATGCAGACGCGTGAAAGTCAAGCACCACCTTCTACATTTAAGTCTACTTTTACTCGTATAATTCTTGGCCTATTAACTGGTGAGTATATTTCTCGGTAACTGTACCATGACGTTAGAGAACACGTAGAAGATCATACTAAAAACTGAGTGATTTTTGTATATCGAATCGAAAAATATTTTTCTCGAAATTAACCCTGATATTAAATTATATCATCGACGTGTCTTGTGTCGGATCAGATTATTTTTACGTCGTTAAGGATGAATACACAATTATCTCTTTTTCTTCTATATCAAAAAGATCGATCGGAACCTTATTTTTATCCCGCAGCGTTGTACCAGAACGCCTTCGCCTCTCTATTCGTTTCATTAAAAATAACAGCAGCTGACACGCTGTCATTTAATAATATCACGATCGTTATTCCGTGGTTTTCCGAGAAACGTCAATTTAACTTATAATTTCCGTTTATGTAATTGTAAATATCGTTAGACACGTTAGGTCGTTTAATTGAATTCGTTGATATCGCAAATAATTCCGCTGCCTGGAAAAGTAACATCTCGAAAGGAGGCCAAGGTACGTTTCGTGTCAACTGGAAAGGTTTAAAAATGCCCATAGTTCCTCCCTACCCTCTGTACTGGATGGTAACCTGAATCAGTTGCAACGATGCTTCTCATACGCTACAATCGATATCAACTTAACTTTTATAGTTATCTTAAAAAAGTGTGCAGAGGCTCGACTGTGAGAACATATTCCTCACTTTGGGAAGCTTTGGGAGGTTGAAGTATACGAATGACAATATTTAAGTATGTGTCTCTAATGGTCTATGAGCATATAGAAATGTTCTCGGAGAAAAGGAAACAAGTTTGACGAAAGGAAAAATTTCCCTCGAGATCTCAATCACTCTAGTAAATTCTAAATACCATTAGAAACTGTGTAATACCAAAGAATCTTTAAGTTCATTAACAAATATAACGTAATGTTCTAATGTAACATACATTGCTACGTAGAAGTGCATTTTTCCACATTTTTTTTTTTTTTTTTTTTCTTTAAAAAATCAATTCTGAACTAAAGAATTGTAAAATTATAGAATTTAATCAGGAAAGCGAGAGAGAGAAGGACCTTCCCTAATTGCAAGATTATTCTAGTTGAAGCATTAATTCTACTTTATCTAAATTAGGAGGATAAAAAATCGGTTTCTATATGCGGAGAATTTGACAAACGGCAGATCTAACGAGGTCGTCTCAAGTACGCGGCCAGTCGTGATGATCGTGAGCTGTTTCGATCCTCTTTCCTCTGTTGGCGCGAAGATCAGTAAGGAGAGGAGGAAGATCAAGATCAGCTATGGATCGGCGACCGTACTCGAAATACCGTTAGACTCAGCTGCGTTGCATTACGATTCATTACCATCGTTCATTCAACTTCTTGTTTTCTACCGACAGATATGTCAACGTTTGTTGCTCGATTTCCATAGCTTTTTCACGTATATTTTGGAAACATGCACTGGTAAAAATTGTCAATAAAATGGACAAAAATTTTAATTGCTTTAGTGAATTGGATTGAAGATCTAAATTTGATTTAACGAATTATTTTTATCGACAATTAAGGAAATTCGTTAATTCCTTTGTAATATTATGTATTACAATCTCTGACTAAAAACGTTCTCGAGAGAACAGTACTCCAGCGTCCGATTCCTTTCCACGATCGTTCGTGCGCACGAATCTGTTACGTGCCAATCGAAAGTAAATTCTCTGCTACGGTATATGCACGTATCAAGTTTCGCTCGCGATTGTAAAGCATATTCCGTAGAGAACTGTATCTTCAATAGAGAATGAATTTTTCGTAAAAGAATCGATTGTTCCTCTTAAACAAAGATATATGTATATACAAGGATATGGACGCCTAGTACCATTTTCGAATAAAATACGAAAACTCGTATAAAGAAAATAATTATAACGCGAACTCGGACTTAATATGACCAACTAAACGCTTTCTTTCAATTGCTCAATTTCGATATATATATAAAAAAAATACATACTTTAATTTCACAAAACAAAGCAATATAGAAAACTGGCAAGATAAGGAAAGAAATTTCTCCGAAGCACGTTGCTCATGCATCGCTGATCTCGAGGCCAATTTTCAGTATTACTATTCGATTTAAATTTCTTTGTCGTGCTCGACGAACAGACTACCGCACCGAACCTCGTCGCAGAGAAAAGATCATTTCGGCACGGCCTGCTCAAGTAACTGAGTTTTACGTAAGAAATGCCGGGAACATCTGGAAGTTTGCGCGCGTGAAAGTGGACTACCAAGTTACAGGCAACGGTCAGTTAATTCCGCGACCGTTCGGTTAATATTCTGCAACACCAGCCAGTTCCCGTAGAGATTACGGAACAGCCAAGCACACAGATTCGATAACCAACTTTTTCATTAACCGACTGTCATTCGAACGGGTTTTTAGATGTATTTCTATTGCAGCTACTCTCAGGAAAATTATTAACTGGTACATCAACGAAACCTTCTTCCCTCAAACACTAAAGTGTTTCGATCGATTTAAATTATTTTAGCTTCGCGTTATCGATGTTGAATACCGAGACGAAGCCGAGGTATTTTTGCACGACCCGATCATCGATATCGCCGATTAAACGCACCAAACGATTACACAACTAGTTTAAGGACGATCGTTCTATGCTCCTTATTATCCGTCCATCGACCTCAAGGATCGTCTCTACTACGTAACCAACCATAAGTCGACTAACGAAACGCAGAACACCAGAAAAAAAATGAAACATAATCTAGGAGGCACATCTTATTTCTCGCTCGTTGCAACAACGACCTTGCCAAGTTTCATTTCAATAGACGACTCATGATTTTCCCATATCAAAACAAAAGAGCTGAATGTTCCGGTCGCACTTGAATTCCACTCACCTTGCAACTTCTTAGACAAACCCGATCCAATGTTTCATTTCAGTCCACCTGTCTTGTTGTGGTTCCTCCTACACGCTCAAAGGTGCCCTCGCTTTCAGCGCACACAAATTATCAGAATCAATCACAAGGATCACGTTTTACTCTGTATCAAGCGTATAGCAAGAGAACATTCAACTATCGAACTATCGAATCAATCCATTTGTTGATTACGTTTTGCACGTCCGCAAATACAAAACGAAAAAGGTTCCTCGAAAATCACTGAGAAGAAATCGAAGTAAGTTTGTAACGAGTGTATTAACCGTACACGTAACTCGATCAAGTCAGATGGAAGCGATCGACGCGCATCTTCGCGAGATATTCGGCTTTGCACCGGTGACAGCGCGTGGTAGTATGTTTGGGACGTTAGTCGACAGAATGCTCGGAGACAAATGGAAGTCGATCGAACGACCGCCGTGTCAAAAAACCTGCCTCTAAATGGGGGAGAAAAAAAGTGTTCGCCCGACTATTTTCCCTTTCGCCCGACTCTACGCCACCACCACCACCACCACCACCACCACCACCACTACCATCGCCACACCACCCAGCGCGTTTCTGTTCTCTGCGTCCTATACGCTGCCCCTACCTCCAGGTACAGGTACTTCGAAAGCATCCCCTCCCGCGACACGTCGCCTCGTTCCTCTTACTGACTGATAGCTACTTTGATATGCGTGATTTCCTGCGATCCGAGAATACATACTTACTTACTAACACATATACGCGTGTTCGATTATGGGCCACTTCGATCATTATCGAACCGAACCGTAACACAAGACGGATGAAATTAAAAGTTGCTTCGACCAGATAATTTTAAAGATCGAATTCTGAACCGATATAAATTCTCTTTCATTTGTAGACCAGATGATCTTAAAGATCGAATCTTGAAGCGATACGAATTCCCTTTTGTTTGCTGATGATCGAGAATTCAAAATGAGAAAATCGTATAAAAGCAAAATTATTGTAAATAGCATATAAAATTACTATTTATTAGGATTTAAGTTTAGATCAATACATAATAAGAAATAGTTAAAGAATTAGTGAAAAATTAGATACGATATAGCTTGTAACCTGAGATGTCAAACGATTTAAATAAGAGTCCCTTTAATTACTTCACATAATGTTATTCCATCAAAAACTAGAAAGTATAACGAATGGCGAATATATCAATAAAGAATGGCTAATCGAATAAGTTCTTATGTAAATGACTATTTACATGATTATTATGTTACGAAGACTACATATTTGTAAGTTAGAAGATGTTTTGATTATCTTCTGAATAATTCTGATAATTCTGAAAGAATATTATAACGCTTAATCCTGGTATTTTACACGATTGTAAATGAACTATAACAGTCTTGACAAGTTTAATAACAACAGCTTTTTTATGAAAATTGCATCATGCAGTCATTTAAAAAATAAAATATGTAGTTCAAAACATGCTAATTTCATCAATTAAAATTTCACTCATATTAATAGAAAATTCCATTAAAAAAATTCCATAAAAAATCAAAATTTTAGTCGAATTATTCACTTTGTGAATTTATATTATCCAATGAAATCTTTTCCACATAATACCAATATAAATATAAAATGAAACACTTCTAACTTGTAATCTATTAATACAATTACATTTAAAGAGCATGTACTTACATGAAGCACTCCCTTATATTGTTTATAAAATGGAATACGTTTATTCGACTCAATAGACAAATCATTTTATATAATTAGTGATGTAGAATCGCGCTTACATATGCCTTGATCCACTAATGTTAATAACTAGATTTACATAATTTATATGCTACATTACACATATTTATATTACGTATAGAACACACAAGAATAAAAACACCATTCCCACACGTAGTGTTAATTATGACGCAAACAATTCTAAAGCATCTTGCTCAAACAGTTCCATCCCCTATTATTTTGAAATCTGTTATTGCACAAACTAAACTATCATAAAAAATGTTGCGTTATTTGAAGCACACTGTTTCGTCACAAATCCTTGATTAATTATCTAAAATCGTCAAGACCAATGATTTCCTAATCGTTTACAGAAGTGTATCTAATCAATGATTTACAATGATATTCGGCCTTAAATTAACATACTACTGCAAGCAAACGTAAGAAAAGAATTTGCAATAGATTTTTCTGTATCTCGATTAATAAGGAGATACGATCATAGGAATAGATAAAAGAATAGTTAAATAATAAGCTTAAATATTTAAGGAAGGTTTTATCATAATTCGATAAAAACTACAGACAACGTCAAGTAAGTTAATAAAAGAATACAAAGAAAATAAAAGATGTTGCTTCTCCTGAATTATTATTACATTACGCGTTCATTGCATCGCTTTCCCTTGACATTCTAATCCAGGAATAAAATCGATCGTTTGCGTTCCAATTCGAAAGTAGATCGCAAAACTGAACAATTACTTTTCCTAATAATCACATGGCTGCGCGCTTCCTGCCTATACTCCGTAATATAAGAAATATCGAGTTTTCGGATTGCAAGCGTAAAGAGTACATATTATTAACGGAAAATGAGGTTACATGAAACCCTTTCATAAAACGTTCCACTTTTCTTTGTATCCGACACATACGCTATATATACGTTAAACTTGATTGTTCGAAGTAATAATAATGTTTGACTGATTATTGTTGTACGGTGAATGTTTTTGCGATTTCAATGACATCTCGAGTCGAAGTTTTGCACATAAAAGAGCGATTCGATTTTCGGCAAGGAATTGTATCTACATGAATTGCCATGATTTTTAATCAATCAATTCATTTTATATAAACGTATCTTTATATAAATACATTTTACCAAGGTCAAAATACAAATTAATTTAATAGTAAGAAATTCTGAAAGGAAATTTTTTCTGTAGCCTTCTATAAATTACGTTTAGATTATTTTGACACAGACTTTACACAAATATCTTTATGTCTTATCAGTGTCTCCTTTGTTGAAACGTACGTATGTGTCAATAAATATCAACAACAAGAAGTTATTGTTAAGATATCGTTGATAATAACTATGCATATGCATGGATTTTTAAATAATTCTTAGAAAATAGTAGCTGAAGAAAACAACAAATGTACTAACAATTATTTGATAATATTTAAAGATTTGAATTACTTTGATGTTTTAGAAACATATTTAAAATTTTGCTATTTGATTTTTAATTAGTATTGTGTGTATCTTACGTAAGTATTACTCGCAATATAATAAACATGAGTAATGGTATATTCGTCAATATTGATAAACAAAGGAAAGAGACAAACATATTATTAAACCATAACGTCTGTGAAAAGATAATTTATCTACAACTCCACAAAAAGAAAGTAATATAGTAATTTATTACGTCTTTTAAGTAAATCTTCATTTACAAGTAAATATGCATATCAATGGATCACGTATAAGAGAGGACGCTACATGACAAACAAAATTCTTAATACACGTTACGAAAAGCAGCTAAAGATTTCAGAACATTATTCGTACGTGAAAAGAAAATACAAGATTTTTATTTTATATATTTGTAAGTACATACATATATATTTTTCTATGGAATTGCTATCTTTGTTGATAAAACAGAATGATCAAACATAGATCATGTCAATATAACAGAAAATAATCTTCATAAATAAAGTCACGTACTTGTGAAAATTTAGTTAGTTAATTTGTGAAATCTATTGGATATTTTTACTTCCAAAATGTAAAATTTTAATAGAAAAAGTTTTAATAGAAAAAAAAACAATTTTAAACTAACGCTTCACACGTTTCAGTAGAAAATATCCATACCGACAGTTCTTAGAGTCCGATCTACAATAGTCAACAAATGTGTATAACAGACGAGATATGTATAAGTCGCTTAATCTGTCATATAATGAACAGCGATGAAATCACTCGTATAATCAATCAATTATGACGATACTACCTATGATAATGGAATTATCTGAGAAGTATATATCAATCTCTTACAATATCATGTAAAATTCATTACCTTAAAACTGTTTATGGAAAGAAGTGATAATATTTATAACCTTAATAACGTGACATGTGACATTTAATAAATAAATAGGTTGTATCCTTTTATTATATCGTTCATAATTTTTATCGTAACTTTAAGTTCATATTTTTAAAGTGTACAATATGAAAAAATTTTAATCGATAGATAAATACCAATAAACATGTAATGAAATAAGTCTGGCAATTTACTTTAGTCTTGTTCATGAGAATTACATCTGACTCGAATTTATAGTCGATATTCTAAATCTTTCCTGCGCACATTAGATCATTTTCTTAATCAAGAAAATACATTAGTTCTTTGTCATCACATTTTTTTTGTTCCACCATATTACTACTTATCTATTCACCTATCTATTAATAATGTACATATTCGTCAGTGTGTTATTCTTAAATAACTTCTACTGTTGTATGTACTATTTCTCATTAATAAAGATAATTTGTGTAACATAAAAAAATTATTTGATATTGCAAGAAACAGGAGTATAATATAAAAGTTATTACAAGTTGAAGGCAATGAAAAGTATATTGTGAAACTAGTTTAACTTAATTACGTATGTTTAGTTATCTATTGATAATTTTGTAGAATACTGTTAACAATGTCTGACAGTATTTTAAACGAAAAAGCTGAGAATTGTGTTTCTCACGATCCTGAATATGATGATACACTGGGTGTACCTGACTCATTAGAAATTACTATAAATGAAAATGAAAATATTAATTCTAATAATGATACTGATAATAATGGTGAGTTTATGACTTTGGTTCGTTATTTCTGTGTTATTTAACTGACTTCCTTTAAAAATAACATTCCAACTATGTTAGTAAAATGTATTGTGCATTGTTTACTTTATTTAAACTAGAACGTCCTGGTGTGATACCTTTCTCTGCTATACACGACTTACCAAAAAATTTTAAAAGCCAGTATCGTAATGTTTTTATTCCTGGTGAAGAAGTGCATGTGGACATTATAGACAATGAACGTAGCGTAACAACACATCCATTGAATCCAAATTTGTATACTATCGAATTTAGGCATGGACCATTTATTTGGACAATTAAGAAACGATACAAACATATCCAAAATTTGCATAACCAATTGAAGATATATCGCACCAGTTTAAATATACCTTTTCCAACTAAAAGTCACAAAGAAAGAAGATCTAGTTTGAAAAGTTTGGGGGATACAAAAGAAGGGAAAGGTCGTAAAGGTGCACTACCAAGGTATAAAGATACATTTAAAAAGAAAATACGTTTATTTATTGTAAACGACCAAAAAATGGGATAAACTATTTTTTTCAGATTTCCAAACAAGCCTGATGTTTTAGTACCTTATGAGCAACTAGAACATAGAAAAAAAGCATTAGAAGAGTACTTAACTAATTTATTAAAAATAAAAATTTATTTGCACCATCCAGAAACAGTGAGTTAATAATTTGCATTTATTTATGTGATGATTACTAACAAGTATAAAACATTTTCAGGTCGATTTTTTAGAAGTCTCACATTTGTCATTTATAGAAGATTTAGGAATGAAAGGCAAAGAAGGAATTGTTTTAAAACGAACTGGATCAGGTGCAAGAAGTAGATGTAACTTTTGTGGTCTTCTTGAGGGCATGTGTTGTATTAGATGTACTCATTTCTGCACATCTCTATGTAGGAAATGGCATTCTCGACATCTTGTTGTTAAAGATACTTTTGTTGCCTATATTGAACCAAAAAATGGTAGCATAAAATCGGTGATTTTAATGGATAATGGTTTCGGAATCAGTTTTGGTCTGTATACAACAGGATTAAGAAATGGTATACAAATAGTAAATCTTAGTAGGCACATACTAATTAAGTGCTGGACAAGAAGAAAGGCCAAAGAATGGCTGGAATTTATACAAGAAGTTAGTAACAGGGAAGGTAAGTTCTTTGACTAGTGCGTAACGTAAAGCTTTGAAAACTTAATTAATAAGTTATGTTAGTACAGGTCGAGACTTTATACAATCGAATCCGCACAACTCGTTTGCACCTTATCGTTCCCCTATTCCAGCCACATGGTTTGTAGATGGATCAAGTTATATGTCTGCTGTTGCAGATGCGTTAGAAGATGCAAAAGAAGAAATTTTTATTGCAGACTGGTGGTTATCACCTGAGATTTATATGAAAAGACCAGCTATTCATAGTGATTACTGGCGATTAGATAATATTTTACAAAGAAAAGCTGTAAGTATATCATTAAAAACATTGTGTTTATTAATTATTCATACTAATATTTTTAACACTATATCCTATCAATGCTGACAGAAGTTGAGGATTCTTGGTAAGGCTAATGTAATTTTGAATATAACATATAACGCTGTCAAAAATTGAAAGAAATCACGTGTATATGTTTATAATAATCAATTCTTTATTTAGTTTGAAGGAATCAAAGTATATATAATGATCTATAAAGAAGTAGAAGTCGCACTGGGCATAAACAGTTTCTATAGCAAACAACGACTAGTTGAAAAATGCCCTGAAAATATAAAAGTATTACGTCATCCAGATCACGCGCGAGTGGGAGTGTTTCTGTGGGCACACCACGAAAAAATTGTCGTTGTTGATCAAAGTATTGCTTTCCTTGGAGGAATCGATCTATGTTATGGTCGATGGGACAACAATGAACATAGATTAATAGACTTAGGTACATGATACTTGAAATTAAATACCGATCATTATTATTAATTGCATTTAATTTTATTGTTCTCAATTACAGGCAGCACCCATCATTCCAGTATTTATATTCCATCCAAAGGTAGATTTACCAATACCAGTAGTAAAAAGGTATCAAATGCCAATGTAAATAAGCATGTTTTATTACCATTAGCTATTGCAACTAACACAGTTGTGATGGCTACTACCAAATCTATACCTGTGTTGTAAGTTTCTTTCTTATTATTCTCCATAAATTTTATATTTCAAATTTTCTTTAAGTTTGGCTCAGCTACTCATTTTATTTGACTTTTTTTTTCTTTAGGCCAATTATAAATAATAAGACGTCGATATCGCCATTCTCGACATCACAGTTAAATGCTGGTGATCTATTACTATTACAACCAATAGAAGAATCAGATACTATGAAATGTGATACACCTAATCTGGAACGTAAAAATTTATTTGGGATGGCAAAAAACACCATGGATAAAATGAAACACAGTATTAAGTTGAAAAGACAAGAATTAATTAATATGGTGTATAATCCACACGAAGAAGATAGTGATGAGGAGAATGTTATGACTACGTAAGTTTATACTTTAGAAAGATATGTACCAAAAACTGGATATATTTTACATCAATTAGAGAATATTACTGACATTTTCAGCTATACAACTCAAACTCCAATTGAAACTAGTCAGTCACTAGCATATAGCGAAAATGAAGTTTCAGAATATCCAGGTGTG